>NC_056743.1:735562983-735822983 GCF_019279795.1 Protopterus annectens
CTCACCATTGGCAACAGTGGGGACATACACACTGCTAGGATGACAAGTACACACACAATAAAGTGCAATGTCCCTTGAGAGCACACAGAGATCACAGTCAGTCTGGGTCTGTTTTTTCCCTCTTTCTCCAGATCCTCAATAAGACTCCCCACTGGCACAGCTATAGAATTGAGATATTAGCTGAGTGAAAGGAACATACTTCAAAAGCCACAGTTGGATATCCAAAGTTTTACTGATGCTTCCTAGTATCTCAGCTTCAAATGCCTTCCAGGGAATCTCAGCTGAGTGGTCAAGCTAAGACATCCAGCACCCTCTCTGTCCAACCAGTACTTCATGTCCCTGCCCAAGTAGCTGACACACACTTTGAGGTTTGATTTATACATACACAAACACACACACACACACACACACACACACACACACACACACACACACACACACACACACACACAGACCCCTCCACACACACACACAGACCCCCACACACACACACACACACAGACCCCCCCCCCCCACACACACACACCCCTGGGAAAGGCTGGCACAGGTTTAATAGCTATGCCCCCTTTTGCCCAGCCTGTAAGGTAGTTTCCTCTGCCACCAGCCACTACTTATCAGCTACTTTAAGGCCCTTAGCAATGGGTGTCCAATCTTGCTGTGTAATGTTACTATTAATCCAAATGGTAGTTTGACCAAGAACCTGGCTATTACAGTGTCACCAAATAAATATGCAAGTAATGTAAGAGCTTAAATATTTCTAAACAGGCCAGCCACAATTGAAAGGTTTAAATATATTTAGGAGTAAATAATAAAATAACAAGACAACACTAAATATGTATTCACAGTGACATCAGAGTTCAAAATCACAGGAAATATTTAAAATATTGCAGGATAGTCTCAAATAAATACAGAAAACATCAAAAATAATCTTTACTATGTTCCTAACTGAATCTAAGATAAATGACTCTACCCTAGTCAACTTACAGCAAGGCAAGTGCAGAGATGGTGAGTGGATGTTGTCAGGTCAAAGACAAATACAAAATCCCCCCCCCCCCTCTCTGTCTTTCAGAGAGTTCTTAAATTAATATCTCAAATATTGCTGCTGGGATACTTGTAGTATGGCATCAGTTTTTGTCACCTGACTTCAGTTTCCAGGCTCACAAACAACCTCCACTGATGCAGCATCTAGCATCTCCCTGTGAAAATGCATAGCCTTCTGATGTTTGCATCTGCTAGAAGACATAAAACAATAAAACACTTACAAAACAATGCAGAAGGCTCCCTAGTTCTAGATGCCCTGTCTCCTTGCTGCAGTGAAACTAACTTTTATAGCACAATTATAAAACAATTTAATTTCAACTATTTTCTTGAATTTTTGCAAGTTATCCCTCTATGTTCTAGTTCCCACTATTAAAACATATACATTTGCACATGTACAATAGTTTATATACATTTCTGTTCTTTCCCAGTAGAGTACACTGTGGACACATCCTTAAGCTCAGTACTTTACAGAGACACTTCTGTACTAGCAGCTTGATATACAAACAACATACAGTCCTAATATAGTGGTAACACAAGCAATTGCATTCTGCTGATATTCAGAAATGATATATAAGTATTTACAAAATTGCAGATAGCTGCTCTGGCAGTATTTCCTTTTGTGACACCCCCCCCCCCCCCCCAAAAAAAAAAAAAATCTCAAGCTAGTTTTTCAAGTGACCTTTGAGAAACACTGCTTCAGAAGGTGAGTCTATCTGGGAATACACTGTCTTGAGAGCCCATCTGCATTGGCACTACTAACCTTACTGTAGTGCTGCACTGTCATATCATATGCCTGCAACTCTTAAGTTCCACCTTAGTAACTTGACATTTTGCTGGCTGGCTTGATATAGCTATGTTAAGGGATTGTGGTCTGTAACTACAGTGGATTTTCTTCCATACAGATAATGCTGAAGTTTCTGCAGTGCCTGCACTATGGCTAGGCATTCCTTTTCTACAGCTGCATAGCGTTCCTCCCTGGGTTGGAGTCTACGACTGAGATAAACCACTGGGTACTCTTCTCCCTCTTAAGAAACCTGGCTGAGTACAGACCGCACCCCATGGTTTGAAGCATCTACCTGCCCAGCAAATTCTTTGCTGTAATCTGGACTGACAGTTTGAGATTTGATTTACACACACACACACACACACACACACACACACACACGCACGCATGCACACACATACACACACACACACACACACACACACACACACACACACACACACACACACACACACACACACACACACACACACAGACACACACACACACACCTGGGAAAGGCTCTGGCACAGGTTTAATAGCTATGACCCCTTCTGCCCAGATGATAAGGTAGTTTCCACTGCCACCAGCCATTACTTATCAGCTACTTTAAGGCCCTTAGCAAAGGGTGTCCAATCTTACTGTGTAATGTTACTATTAATCCAGATGGTAGTTTGGCCAAGAGCCAGGCTATTAGGAGAGGCCTGTACAGTGTCAACAAACAGATATGCAAGAACTATAAGAGCTTAAATATCTCTAAACAGACCAGCCACAATTGAAATGTTTAAATATATTTAATAATAAATAATAAAAAAAACAAGACAACACTAAATATTTATTCACAGTGACATCAGAGTTCAAAATCACAGGAAATATTTACAAGAATGTTGCAGTGCAGTCTCAGATAAATACAGAAAACATCTAAACAAATCTTTACTATGTTCCTAACTGAATCTAAGAGAAATTACTGTACCCTAGTTAACTTACAGGAAGGCAAGTGCAGATGTGGTGAGCTGATTTTGTCAGCTCAAAGACAAATACAAAATGCCCCGTCCAGAGAACTCAAACTAATATCTCAAATATTGCTGCTGGGATACTTGCAGCATGATGTTACTTTTTGTCACCTGACTTGAGTTCCCAGGCTCACAAACAACCCCTACTGATCAGTGGCGGCTGGTGACTTCAAATCAAAGTGGGGCTGCAGGAGACAGGTGAATGGGTGGGGCCAATGGGAAGGGGTGTGACCAACTAGAAAGGGGCAGAGCTATGCTCAAAACCACAAAAACTGGGACTTTAATGATATACACTGCCCTGCATGCCAAACCATCATTATGAGAGTCCAATCAAGACAAAATGAAGTGTAGAAGAAAAAAATATTTCAATGCATTGGCTACATGACAGCTTACTTAATATCTAGATGGAAACAAAAAGGTTGTGAAGCTTGAAAAAATAAATTACTTTTTAAATATGTTACTGAAATGCCAGTCAAAATCAAGTATAAAAAACAAGCAGCACTCAACCCAAACCACTTCTCCTTGCACTGCATTTCTAATTATAATTTATATTCAGCTTTATAAAAGTACCAAGTAACATGCTGAAAGTAACAATCTCTGTGATACTCCCACTTGTAAAAATGTTTCTTATCCAAAAAAGACCTGCTGCCTGACAACAACTATCTACTTGTTTCATGGGGAAAATGTGATCAAAGTAAAAAATGAACAGCAAACAAGAATAAAACTCTAGATAAATTGCTTAAAGGATTATTGCACAGGTTATGGACCACACATGATAGATTGGCATTCTGTTTAGTTTACAGGTAAAGCCTGCAAAGATGACTGCAATTCTCCAACAAATGTAACGAGCTTCTGAAAATACTGTAATCCTGTCCTTTGTAACAGATACTGTCATATGCATTTCAATACCTAAGGCTTATACGTTAGCTAGTTATGTAAATATTCTCTGCATGGCACCAACAAAAAAGCTTTCAATGTTGGTAATTCTTTAACAGTATACTTATTAAAGCTTACTTGCATCTTACAATCTCAGACAAGCTTACCTGATGGTCATTAAAGCATTGCTACTTAAACACAGAGCAGCAGATACAGCAACAACATGCATTTTCTGAAGAATAAGAATCATAAATCAACAGTATAAAAATATGACTGAAAACCAGAACATTCTGCAAAATCAAGGACAGATGAAAAGCCACTGTAGTACTTGTGTCTACCTTGTATGGGTGGGTACTCTGTACACTTCCACTACATAACTGCTCCTTGCCTTGCTTGGACACATCCAGAGTCACTACATCGGGGAGTGGGGTGCAACAAGTATGTCACAATTTGAAATGTCTCTGGCTGATCGTGATGGCCCTGACACATTTGTCATACCTCTCAACCTCAGAGCAAGAAATCTGGGTGAAGCCATAAATATAAGTGGGACAAAGGCCCAAAAATAAGGACAATTTTTAAATATTGCTCTTATAAACTTAGATAATAGAGTAGTAGGTCTTGCATTAGTATGAATTTTCTGAAGGGTATGAAATCTGAATCTCAAATGTCTGTCATTATTTTTAACTTCAATCTTTAATGATTTGCCACTAATTTGCCAGAAAACCACAATTTTATGAAAAATGGACCAAAAATCTGATGCAAAAATATAAAATAGCCACACAATACAGTTGGGAACCTGTCAAAGAAGCGACACTTTTTTAATATTAGTACTGTTAAGTTGAGCAGCTGACAAAATAACAGAATCCACATACATTTCCGAAATAAAAGTAATCTATAACTCTGATAATTACAATTATTTATCAGTTGTAAACCCTCCACATTTTCTTCCAAAATTGCCATTTTGCGGGAGATTATTAGGGGAAGAGTAACGTTTTGAGCCGAAGTCGGGGACAGTTGAGAGGTTTGGATATACCTAATTCTATAAAGCGATTTATTTGCATGTACCTCTCAACCTCTTAATGCAGGAAATCTGGACAAGGCCACATATATTGGGGGGAACTATGTTCTGCCAACAACAGAAGTGCAGTAAATATATATATATATATATATATATATATATATATATATATAAAATATACAAAGTTTTATAAAAGAATGATATTTGCCTCTCTAAGATAACAATACCTATTCTTGGAAAAATAATAAAAATCCTTTATCTAGGATTTAATATGTAAGCATGTGCCCAGCAGGCCAGTTGAGGGTGAATTTGCATACTGTTTCAAACCCATATGATATTCATGTTTGTCATGCTCTAGTACAGGTTCCCTCTATGATTATCCAACTCATCTAAAGCAAGGTTAAACAATAATAAAGCTTCACAGAATATATTAGATCTTCAAAGATTAACCAGAAAGGACATACAGTTTGCAGCATGTGTTGATTATACTGTCAGACAAATGCTTTAGCATGGACATCTGACTTAATGAGCCTGGGATCTTGCAGCAACATCCTTTCCTACAGAATCATATTCTTTGTAACTTATTAAATAACAAAGAAGATGTACAAAGTGTCAGACTATCTGAGCTTCAAAAGGAGGAGATACTCTCCTGTCTCTGAAATCCGACTACTCAAGAGGAAAGTGATGTTTTTAACCCCTTTCTGTCTTCATCAGACAGCAAGACATTACCTCATGTCTGCCCCCCCCCTGCATTTAGGAAAAGGAGCAGACCAGAAAAAAATGCAGGAAAACATACAGTTGCATGAATTAGTGCACTAGTATTTTATTCTGTAACAGCTGTGCTGACACACTTCTTTTCACCGCAGTTTACTCTTGTGTTACACCAACAGATGTGACATTCTGCATGGTCTGCTACACTGCATCAGACAGTAACCCTTAGGAAGTCCAACACTAGACAATTTAAAAAAAAACAAAAGCAGTGATTTTCAAAACTCACAGTTACACTTTCAAACCAATTTTGCAAAGTGATTTCACCCCCTGCACCCCTGATGTGGACAGCTATGCTATCACATCTCCTACTACATATATATATATATATATATATATATATATATATATATATATATATATATACTAACTCAGAGATCACTGTACTTCAGACTAAGGGAAATACTCTGATATACTGCAACCTCAGAATTAATACATATTACCCCTATTCACACTTACAATATTGTTGCTAAGAAGGAACTCTTCATAAACAGGGCTGTAGAAAGGTGGCAAGATAGTGAAGGAGTAAAGGAACTATAGGTATTAACCATAACATTTAGGCTTTGTCCAAACTCATGAGTCTTACCTACACACCACAGCAGAGTCTGTCATTCCATTCAAAGGGAAAATAAACCCACTCTCCCCAAGGAGGTAGATTATTCCCCAGCATTCTGAGTTATATGCTCATAATCTGCAAAGTAAGTCAGAAACCACATGGTAACAATACTCAGAAAACTTAAAAAAGTGTGTAGACAGACAAATACCCTGACTCCTCCTGTTCTAATTTGAAGCCCCCTTTAACCAAACAGCAATTATATTCACAATATAACCACTGCAGTGTGTGTGTATATCAAGTACCACAAAATGTATTTTCTCTAAACTGGGTCATAAAATCCCTTACCATTAATCCCATTGCCTCAAAAACAAACTACTCACACAAGAAAATACTCACTTCATCAAATTATAGGGAAGAACTCCTCACCAGCCATGCTGAATATTGGCTCATTTAACATTCTCTAATAGACGTCATAATGTAACAAAATAAAGTAAACATACTGCACAACCCTGTTATTTGCCATAATCAGATCAATAAACCAAACCATTCATCTGGGGAAAATACCTTTAAAGTTGTTAGAAATGCCGATAGAAACTTCAGTTTCTTTTTCTTACACTCTTGCATCACCTGCTAAAATGTCCTTCTCAAGCAGTGAATAATCATCATCACCAAAATTTACTTTTTTGGACCCTAAAATACACACTTTACCCAGGCTTCAAATCTTAGACAACATTTGCTCTTTACCATACGTGACTAAAACTATACAGTCCATAGCATTGCCAAAACAGGGGGCTTAATACATGGAAAACTATAACAAAAACATAATCTCTCTGTTATTAACTTTGCTAACATTACTCTAAGGCAAATGAAAGAAGACAGTACAGAAAGTCAATGCCCGACACATAGGGAGAGACATGGAAAACACGCAGACAGCAGAACTCACTAGCACTACTACATCAGTGGTGCTTAACCAATCCTTTCTTAGCCAACACAGATTTCAGTCTATGCTGAATAGTGAGTATCTACACTACAGTGACTTTTTTTTCTTTTAGCTCTCTAACTGGTGTAAGAAAAGTTCTTCCTACAAAGCTCTTACCTCAAGTTTAAAAAAAATATGAGGAGAGTGACTGAGACTGTCTGTTAATGTTAACTCTGTTTTTGTAATGATTCACAATAAAGTAAAAAGAAAAAGTATGCCTTTTTTAAGTAGCTAGGTGACCGGTCAGGAATCCAGAAAAGAAATCTTTCCTCTCCATAGCGAGGGCCCAAAGAAAGCTGTTTGTAATCAGATTGCACTACTAACCCCCGCTTACCATGCGGTTCAAGTGTCCTACACTGCCTGCTAGTAGCTAGCTACTTCTGATTGTTTCTCACTCTCTTTTTCAGAAAGAGAGCGAGAACCAATCAGTAGCCATCCTGCCATTTACGTCCCGTACGTGACTGCAGACATAGCAGTCTGCCCCCTTCCACTTTAATGTGCAGTTACCGCACAGACCTCTGGGCATGACACACTGATGCAGAACTCTGCATAATCTGGACTGCCTTTACAGCAGTCTGAGGCAGTCCAGCTTTACAGAGAAAGTAAAAACAAACAAACAAACAACAAAAAAAACGGAACTCGCTGAGCAACGAGCATGTGCAGTTCGAGTTCCAGGACTTTACGAGTCAGTTGGACTCATTTTTACAGCGCAAGTCAACCAGTTAAGTTATAAATATTTTATTTTTTACAGCACGTGTTCTTTTCTTTTTCTTCACACAGCTGGGGGGGGGGGGGCTGCAGTCCGATGCCATGAGCCGCCACTGCTACTGATGTAGCATCTACCATTTCCCTGTGAAAACACATAGCCTTCAGATGTTTGCAGCTGCTAGAACACATACAACAATAAAACTTACAAAACAATGCAGAAGGCTTCCCAGTTCTAGATATCCTGTCTCTCTGCTGCATTGAAACTAACTTTTATAGCACAATTATAAAACAATTTCATTTCAACTATTTTCTTGAAGTTTTGCAAGTTATGTTATAGTTCCCACTGTTAAAACATATATTTTCACAGGTACAATAGTTTATATACATTTATGTTCGTTCCCAGTAGGGTACACTGTGGACACATCCTTAAGGTGATACTTTACACACACACACACTTCTATAACAGCAGCTTGATATACAGACAACATACAGTTCTAATATAGTGGTAACACAAGCAATTGCATCCTACTGATATTCACAAATGACATATAACTATTTACAAAATTCCAGATAGCTGTGCTGGCAGCATCTCCTTCTGTCACACTTCTATATAAATCATATTAATATTCATAAATGACATATACTTATTTACAAAATTCCAGATAGCTGGGCTGGCAGTATTTCCTTTTATGACACCCTAAATGGAAATATCTGACAATGACTTTTAATGAGTGACAGCCCTTATATTACTACATTAGTTAACTAGTGTATGAAAAATATTTTGATTCATACATTGCCTCCAGACCACTCACAAATTATGTCACATGGCACTGATTGCATTTTTTTCATTTGCTAACTAGATAAGTGAACTTGTCTGAAGAATCCACTTCAGCCAGGGCCCATTCCAGAACAAAGAATTATACGGAAGTGTACATAAAGTAGTTATAACAAATTTTGGCCGTTCTTTATGCAAATTTAAATACCAAACTATGAATAAAGTTATAACGTGACTGGTCGTGGCATAGTGGCAGTCTATAAAGTTTTCTACTGCAAGTCATTTCTTCCCTAGACCAATAAACAAAACCAAACTTCAGACAAAACGAGTTTGGATTTTTATATGCAGTCAGATTCTAATGCCTTCCCATTACGTCTGCTTATCCCACATCTCAAAGTTTGGGTTTAGGTGGTAACATTTAGTTACTGCCTGCTACACTGCCCTTGCTTGAATTGCCATTGTAAACACAGCTGTTGTATAACCTAAACAAAATAAGCAGGTGTTTCAGGGATGTTCAATTTATTGCACAACCCATTCCCTGGTTGCTAGTATCTTATATCTCTTTTAGCATAAAGCTGCAGAATATCACTCCAAAACATTTGATTTCCCACTCATTTATTGATCACACAGTTAAGCTGCAAAAAAATGTAAAGTATATAGTTTTACAGGGCCTGCCCAGATGTCTGCACCCATCTATTATTCTGCCCTGTTTCCCCAGATCATGAAAATCAAAGATTGGATTTTTCAAATTATCATTTGCTGAACACATCGTCCACCATAGTCAAAATAATAATAATAATAATTTGTTTTTTTGATGCAGTTCCTTTTCCAGTCCACTTCTCTTCCAACATGTTCACTTGTACTTTAATATATATGGTAAAAAGTCAAACATTTTATTCAAATGATTGTTTTCTTCTCTTCCATGCCCAGCTTCAGTAGACCTTTGTGGGTATAAACTAAAAAGTATTGTTTACCAGCTTGCTGTTCGCAGTTTGTCATTACTGGTAGAACAAACAACACGTTATGTTATTCAGAACATTTGGTGTATCCACTCTCCTTCATACATACATATACACATACACACACATAAACACACACACACACACACACACACACACACACACACACACACACACACTCACTCACTCACTCACTCACTCACTCACACACACACACACACACACACACACACACACACACACACACACACACACACAATAACCACAATAGGAACACAGTAGGTCCCACTGAGTGACATCAAAGTACTCCAATGATGTCCAAGACTAATAGTAGGGACTGATATACTGGTGTGGTTTCCACATAGAAGCCCATAGGGATATAGAGGGAAAGGGTGGGCTTCACAAGCAGCATGAGTAGTGAACCTAGGGGGTCACTAGTGTCAGTGGGCTACTGGGCTACGATGCAGGAGTTACACCTAAAGAGGCCCACCACAGAAGTTCTCATTACATAAGCACACAGCATATCTGTTTAGGGCATACAGAATAGTGAAGGGAGATGATAGTGGGCTGCCTTCCAACTGCACACCGTAGATATAGCAGCTACACATATTATGTGTTGTGGACTACATGCAGGTACAAGCTGAAAGTAACCATAATACAGAGTACTTTATGTACTTTTACACTGTTCCAAGACCAAGACTTATATGTAGAACACACCTTAGAAGTACAGCTGACCACAGTACAGCAGAACATTATGTACCACCTCAGGGCTGTGCCTTCTTTAAAGTATGCTACTCTACTGTCAGAATCTTGCTTCAAACTGCTGTATTACTGCTCCTGTTTCTTTTTTCCCCTGTACATGTTTTGAGATTTAAAATGGTGGCATGTCCAATTTAACTACAAGTACATTTTTTTTAATTTAAGTCTTTGTTAACAGGGTAGGTGGGCTGGTCCAAGAACTTGTTTCAGCCATGACCTGGTTGGAAGAACACAAAAGGTTACAAAACAGAACACTAAGCGTTACAAAGCAATTACATCATATATCATTATCATGAGTAATCATGTCTCAGTGAAAAAACTTCAGAAATTGTGAATTAGCAAGCAAATACCTAATAAATTAGGGAAGCATAATTCTTGAGAAAAGCATTTAAAAGTTATGAGGATATTGCACAACACAGCATTTAACAGTGATTGTCTGAGTTCTAATTTCATAAATAGATTAAAGATTTAGATAATAAAGTATCCATTTAAGTATATACAAAGAGGATTATTCTGCAGGAAAGGGTGATGCAAGGCTAGAGATGATGTTGTGAGGTTTCATTCCGAATGGCTGAGCATCCATTATCCTTTGTCTGTGAGCATGTACACTTGTATGTATATTATAAGTGTGAGTACAGCTGTACACTTGTATGTATATTATAAGTGTGAGTACAGCTGTACACTTGTATGTATATTATAAGTGTGAGTACAGATCATTCCTGAGCTCTTCCTAGTTACAGGACTTACATGGTATGTACTCAAATGAAACATTGTAAGAATATTCTCTGTGTATGTATGTATGTATGTATATATATATATATATATATATATATATATTATTTATACTCCTCCTTCCTCCCCTTTCATACATCCAGATGACCGCACAGACAGCAGATGTTTACAGTGTGCTGTGAGCTATTGATATGTGGCACTTGCCAACAACCTGCATTGACATGCCACCTAATGTTTCAAGGTTTGCTTTAGTCATTTCTGTACTATATATTCCAATGTATCCTCAATCGGTTGTTGATTAAATATTGCAAGTGTATATGTTTGTGTCATGTTCTATGCAGATCTTGGGTAATGGTTAAAAAGGGGTCATTGACCAGCCCATTTACCTGGTTAACAAACTAATAAGCAAACAACCAAATGGAAAATGTGCTCTTTGATGTTATTTTGCTTTAGGTTTTTATTTAGTGTAAGTACAGATTTTGCTGTAATGGGTTGTTTAGCTGGGCTAAAATGTTTTGGGGGCCGACTTTGTATTTTGCATGTATAGTATGTCTACTTTTTTAGTGTAAATAGAGTATATTTATAGGAATTTTAGTAGGCTTGATAAAGCATCAGAAGTATAAAAAACATATACCCACAATGCACTATGGTGCTGTGCACCTGACCTTCATCCAGTAACATGTGAGCAATGGGATCTAATCAGCAGAACATTTTCCTTAGCGCAGGCAAGCTGGCTAAGACGCCCCCCCCCCTCCCCATTTTCTTTGTCTGGCTCCTCTAGAATTATTTATTTAGTTTATCAGGCCCCATTTTGTTAAGTCCTGACACTGTGAGCTAAAGCTGGCAAATGGGATTCAAGACTGCTACATTTTTAACCTACCCTGTGAAAGTGCACCTGTGAGTTGGTTATATTCAGTAATGTGCTGAAGGGAGCTTCTCTCCATGTGGATGTTGGGAGCTTGCCTTCCACATGAAATATTTTTGTAGTTTTGATAGCCAGTCATTCAATCAGATTTATTATAGCTTGTGTCAATATAAAAAAGCTTCAGTTATTTGTAATATATCCCTAGCACCTGAGGCCACTACTTAAATCAGTCAGCAGTCAGAGCTCTTTCCATGTGTCATGGAACTTATAGTGTGACCCCAAAATTCTGATAGCATTTCAAGGACTGATAACGTTCATCTCTCCATTTTTGAAGGGGCTACTGCCAGTCATTTTTTTACAAAGATCCTACTTCAAGCCATACTTTATTCCCTTGTTCTATTGTGTGTATTCATTAGAATGTG
Organism: Protopterus annectens; assembly: GCF_019279795.1. Taxonomy (NCBI): domain Eukaryota; kingdom Metazoa; phylum Chordata; order Ceratodontiformes; family Protopteridae; genus Protopterus; species Protopterus annectens. The sequence continues at coordinate 735,575,218 of NC_056743.1, forward strand.
TTTTCAAAATAATGGCATTTTCCTCATCCCTCAGTCTTTGTTTCTTTGTCATTTTTATTTTGCTTATAGTCCAGAAATGCATGCATACTTTTTGTTAATGTTTGAGATATTTATGTGCATTTCCATGTAACACATTCTCACTTTAAAGGGTTTAATTCCCATAGTGGTATAAGTAGTGGAAGTGAAAGCAGCAAATACAGGCTAGGATAATTATTTGGTACTAAACAAAATGCTTCCATCACCTCTCCCTCTTGGCAGCAGCAGTCATTCTTACACAGCTCTCCTTTCTGAGCTATGGTGTGTTATTGTGAAACAGTGTTATCAAAATGGTACATACCCAAAAATAAAATGGCAATGTAGGAGTGTTTCAGGGTGTGGAACACAAAGAACAGAAAACAAAATCCTGCCAGAAAGAACAAGAATGGATCTGCCAGTGCATAATACATAGTTGCAACACACACTTTTGAATACCAGAAAGAGGAACTATGTTAGATAAAAGGTCCCTTACAATCAGCATTATGCTTTAATGAATGTTCTGTACTGCATATTTTATTCTGCTATATCACCTTCCTTAGATTTATTTGCTGTTTTATCATACATGTTATTTATCTGTCTCATTCCATTTATTTGTCTCCTCTTTTGTGGTTTCTGTGGTTTGGCATATGTTAATACTTCATAACAACATATTCTTCAACAAAAACATTTGTCCAGCTTGCAATGAAGCATTCATTGGTAAGTATTAGTAAGTCAAGGTCAGATCAAACAGGTGTCCTGCATGGCACTATCACTGTGAGATCATTTTGCATTCTATGCCTTTTAAACATGTGATACATTTAAAGCTGTGGATGTTTCTCATATCACACACCTGAAGAAGTGATATGTAAAAGTTGGAGAAACTTGTCCTTGTGAAATGAATGATATAAGTTTCAGATTACAAGGTCTAAAAATTACATAGCCTTTTGCTTGTATGCATAACATCTTTACTTTACTGGTTGATTTGCTTTTGTGTTTTTTCACTTCACTGCGGTTGTCAGCCCAGAAACAAACAAAAAAAAACAGGCAACTAATCTTTGTGTAGGTTTACCTAGTTAATGTATATTTGTTAGCTACGTTTCTTGATTAATCAGTATCCTAGGAAGTGACACCTACTGTCTCTGTATATTGTGCTCTTGTATTTCCGTTTATATCTTTGTGTATTAATCATATAATATTAACAACTCTAAACATAAGCTTCTGGATCTATTTGTTTTCTAAACTGCTTGTGATGCTGAGGGTTGGTGTGGTTTCAATTTGAGGAGGGCAGGCTAGATTTTCCTATCACCAGCAACAGCACCAACTTATCTAACAGGATTCTAAGGTGATACCATGCAGGGTGAGGAATTCTTTCCAATCTACTGAGAGTGTGTGTGTATGTATATGTGTGCGAGTGAGTGTGTGTGTGTGTGTGTGTGTGTGTGTGTGTATGAGTAAAGTGTGTGTATCTGTATAGTATGTATGTCAGCTGACAGATCATTACTTTACCCCCCCCCCAAAAAAAAAATCTGAAATGACTGCCTGTCTCATGTTTGACATTTACTTTACATTAGATTATTTGATTATGAGTTGTATGAACTATTCATGCCATCGTTGCATATATAATTTCTCTTTCCTGAAACTATCTTGTTTAGCCTGCACTAATATTTTGCCTGTAATATTAAATTATTTTTTTGCCTTAATGTTATATCTCTGATACTCTGTTTTGTACTCTCATTCTCCTTTACATAGGACCACAGACATTTTCTAACCAATAAAAATAAATGCACAAAACATCGATGGTACCATACTAAAGTTCCTGCTATGACTCAGTTACTGCATATACTCCAATTATTTATGATGAATCTGAAATTCAAGTGCCTCTGTTACTCATATTCCTATGCGTCCACTAAATTAATAAGGCTGATTTTTCTAGTTGTCTATAAGAGTATGTCAGTGACAGTAGGGATTCCATTCCAATATATTGCAGTGAGATGTATCCCTGCAAAATGCAATTTTGTATTCAATCTTTGCTCCTGCTGATTCTTTTATATTCAACTCTATGATAAAGTGACAGAAAATAATGGAAATCTGATGGTTGGTAGATGTTAACCATTAAGGTTTTGGGGCCCACCAGCAAGTGTCAAGTTGGAGGCCCCTTAGACACTTCCAGTCTAAGCATCACTCTGTCATTGACATCCTTCCTACATAACCTTTTGCTTCATACTACAAAGCTTTAGGAGTAGCATGTACAGACTGAACTGTAGTTACAGTGCTGTTATGGTATGACAGGCCTGTGAACTCTACCATGTCAAAGCGAGACATTCACGGTAACTGGCATTTAGTTGCAATAATATTACATTACAACTCTGTATACAGTGTCAGCTTTAGGTGAAATGGTAACCTAGGTGAAGGGCTTCATGGCACTCCCCCAGCTGCTTACAACTACCTGCAAGACACACACCCGCAGTCCTCCTTCTCTGTTCCCCCCATCCTGTCTTCACTATACTTTCAGATTTTTCAAGAAGTCATGTCTGTTTAGATGCTTTTTAAACAAACATTTGGTGCAATAATTATCTGAAAAAAATGATATAATGACTAAGGAAAGGAATTCAGTGTTAATCTACCTTTTCTTTTCCTTGCATCCTTTCAACACATGCTAGCTGGCCAAGACTGAATAGTAGTAACTGAATTAAGTTGGGTTCTGGGAGGCACAGGGTTATAGAAGCTCTGAGATGCATTTTAGAGTATGCACCCCCAACCTTCTGATCAAATGATGGTCTGAACAAAAATCAAGAATAGGGAAAGAAATTCAGACCTATTTTTTTCTTTTTGAAATAAGTTGTGTCCAAGGCTTAATGTTCAAAGCTGATAAAATAGCTCAAAACAAAAATGAGAAGACAAATGTTTGGCAGGATACATATATCCTGTTTAAGAACACTGTCTGCTACCCTACCCCCCAAAGAAAAAAGACAGTCTTTTTGTGTAACCACCTTGTGTTAGATTGTGATGAAAGTGAAGGCACTAGTGGCCACAGTTATATATTTCAGTGATTGCTTTCATACATATACACAGCATGCTTTCTCACCCCCTATCTCCAAAAGGGCAGCAACTTTCTTTGTACCCCCTGGATATCAGACTGGGAGAAAACTGAAAGAACCAATGGAGCACAGTACTGCTGTTGTCAGACACACATAAACAGCCTGACTTTTCACACCACTTCCAAAAGTTAGCCACTTGTGTAAGTGTCTGATATTTGATTGTGAGAAAAGTGAAACAGTATAATGATCACAGTAATGTATTCCACCTTATTGCTAAATAGTACACTGCTCCTACACAAGCTATAGTGACCTTCTTTGCACACCTCTGAGGTATGCAAGAGAAGCAAAAGAAATAATGACCACACTCTTCCCAGCCCCAACACAAGTTATGGCAACCGTCTGTGTACACCTCTGAAGTTTGTGAAGAAAGTTAAAGAATTAATTACCTCCCTGTCCCTAGTCCCTCCCTACACACTCACACAAGCTATAATGACCTTCTATGAACACCTCTGAGATTTGTAAAGAAAATTAAAGAAATAATAACCACAACCATCCCCAGACTCCCACACAGGATACAATAAACCTCTGTGTACATCTCTGAGCAGGGTCAGTTTTAGAACTGGTGGGGGTTAAGGTCAGAGTCCACCATTAAGTTCCTGTCAAAATCCATTTACACAGTCAGGGGTGTGACGACCTTCTACACCACTAAAATTCTAAGGGATATTATGTCATGCATTTTATGACTTAGTTTTGATAGATAATGACTTTCTAACAGCATTTTACTGCTTCTCAGAATTATGTATGTACCCAGCAGAATTGTGTGTGTGTGTGTGTGTGTGTGTGTACACAGATAAAAATCAGTGATATTATTTCTAGAAACACACGCACACACACATACACACACACACACACACACACACACACACACACACACACACACACACACACACTCACCTTTTGTATATATATATATATATATATATATATATATATATATATATATATATATATATATATATTATGGTTCATCAACAGCATGTCTCTGGGGTGCTGGAGGAAATCAGAGCACATATGTAAACCTCAACAGAGAAGGCATGCAGAGTCCAAATACAACAAAATCATACCTAAGAGCTCAACCAGAGCAAAGGGCTGTGAAATGGCAACTTTGCAACTCCCCTACTCCCTCATCCCTACTCTACACACACAGGAACACTCCATAGCAATATTTCTTTTACACTAATTTCAGCAAACATGATATAATACATTGTGTGGACTTACTACAGGTAAATCATTTTATTCAACTCATTATGATTAGGGTTTGCTACCATCCCTCTCAACTGTCCTTGATGTTCATGAACATCCCTGACTTTTACTCCAATTTTAGCTCTGTCCCTCTAAATCTCTCCTAAAACTGGTGACTTTTGAAGAAAAGGTGGTGAATCACACTTAATAAATAATGACATAATATTTTAAAAGTGTTCCTGATTGTCCCTAATACCTTTTGGATTTGTCCCTAATTCTCTTGAGGTTTATCACTGATTGATTAATATCTATGTTTGCCACTTTTTTGCATGCCCAAAGTGCAATTTATTTTTTATAAACGTGTGGGATTTTGTTGGACAAACCATACCCACAACTACAGCAAAGGACTGGACTTCATGTTTTTGTCAGAATAAAAGCTTACTCTTGATCATAGGTTCATAGGAGGTTACTAGGCTAGTGGCCCTACAGCCTTTACAAGCCTAGCCATGTTAATCCCAAGTATCCCCTTTTGTTGTTTTTTTTTTTTTTTTTTTTTTTTGGTAGTTGGCAGAATGAATTTATTTATGAAGAGAGCAGGTCTGTGATCAACACTGGTTACCACATCCATAAGGAACATGGGTACCATCCCAGGGATGAATTTTTGATCTCCCATCCAATTATCTAGGTTGTATTGGAATAGGGTCAGTGAGTAGCTCTGTTTTACATGAATAGGGAGTCTATTCCAGAAAAGTTTCAGTCTCTGGGAGATATACCTGCATCTCCAGCATGATCTGTTAATGTCAGAAGCTACATTGAGATCCCTACATAGAAGGTTCTTCTAACACTGTGGTCAAAGTTCAGATTGCTATAAACCTGTGTTCCCAAGTCTCACACCACTGGGATGGAAATTAGGGGGGTGCTCTCAATATTGTAATTTGTAGGGAATTCTGTTTTGACAATGGGGATAATAATGCATTTTTTGCATTTAGTTTTAAAACATGGCTTTGGCACCAATCATTTGTTTGTGTTAGCCCTTCTTGTTATATGTTGACATCATTGGGAGGCTCAGTAATTACTCCCAGTTTGCAATCATCAGCAACCAAGGCCATCTACCTTGGCCTGGACTTCTCAGAAATGGATGCCAAACAGTAAGAGCCCCAGCACAGACCCCTGTGGTACCCCACTGGTGAAGGGTCTACTGGTGGAGGTGGAGTCACCAATTTTGACAGTGTGTGTTCTGTCAGTGAGCCAACTGGCTAGCCATCTAGTAATATAAGGGTTAATCCCTATCTGGGAGAGTTTCTCAATGGTGCCTGAGTGGGGAATTGTGTTGGAAGCCTTGGCAAGGTCAAGATAGGCTGTGTGCACTGTCTTACCTTTGTCATGTCTTTGGTAACATTCTCAAAGAAGTCTTTCAGGTTTAATAAGCATGGTCTCCCCATAACAAAGTCAAACCGGGTTGTTTCCACTATTTGGAGGTCACCTATGACCTATGTACTTGTTGATAAGGTCCATGATAATTCTTTCCATGGCCTTGCAGATGAGGCTGGTTAGATTTATGGGTATGTAGTTCTCAGGGTCAGTTGATGGCCCTCCTTTGTGCAGGAGATTACTGTTGCTGTTCTCTATTCTGCAGGAACATAGCTAGTTCTCAACCTATGACTAAAGAGAATGCAACACGGGTCTGCTAGGTCTTGTTTAAGATTGTTTAGTAAACAACCTGATATATTATCTGGTCCCACTGAGGCTGTATCTTTGGCCCTGGTGAGTGCAGAGATGACCTGTTCTCTAGAGATACTAGGCAGAGGACTAGTGTTAGGTATGCTTTGGGATATGGCAGGTGGGGATGGGGTGAAGGTTGCACTGAATCTTTCACCTAGCAGGTTGGCGATATCTTCCAGTGTAGTATGAGTGATCCCATCTGCAACTAATTAAGGACATAGCTGGGCATTCCCTTTTAGACTTTGGACATAGTTAAAGAATGCTTACTAGGCTAGGGATGTGATTTTAATTTCGTGAATTTGCTTGAGAAGACTACAAGATTTCTGATTTTCCTGTTTAGGCTTAGGAGGGAACTCTTCCTCTGCAGAGTGATATCCATCTTGTTTTTGGACAACAGTTTCTTCCTCTTGTTATATAATCTGTTTATGCTTGAAGTCCACCATGGTGGCTTGTTTTTACAGGAAGACCTGGTTTTGATCCAGTCAGGTACAGGAGAATTTATACAGTCTCTTAAGTGTTTGTTCAGTGCATTTGTGTACATTTCCACATAGTGATCATTGGTGTCTGCAACTGTGGTTTATATAAAGCTTTTTATACTATTGCTTAGTATGTTGTAGTTAGCTTTGGTGAAGTTTTTTATAATTTTTGTTCCTGTGAGGATGCCAGTTCCAGTAGTTACGTCAAACGAGACTGATTTGTAGTCTGACCTAAGCATGGAGGGCATTATGTATGGAGAAGTAGAGCGATCCCCCCATCTTGATGAGTACTATGTCCAGAACATTAGACCCTCTAGTGGGGGTGCAGACTATCTGTTCCAGAGCATTTTTGTTAACAAAGTCCAGGAACCTCTGGATGAGTGTGCTTTTGATCATGTATGACCCACCAGTCTTTGGAAGGATGGAAGAAATCTTCCATAACTAAGGTGTTGGGCTGTATGGCAAGGGATTCCAGTAAATCAAGGTAGGTGGTGTGCTTATCTTGAGTCATGGTGGGGGCTATATAGCTAGCAATGATGTGGTATGGTACTTTCCCAATAGTTGATTAGACATGAAGTAGTTCGAGAGAGTTATGCTGCTTGACCAGTCTCAAAGTGTATTTGGTTTTAATGAAGATGGATAAATCTTCACCGTTGGTTCCTTCATGCTCATTTTGAGGTCTGAACATGTGGAAGGCATTGTAGCCTTGCATAGCTGGGGGTGGCTTTGAACCATGTTTCAATAAATGCACAGACATCAGCATCCTCCAAGGTGAGGAGTGCTTCCAGGAGTGCAGCTTCTGTTTAAACTCCTAGCATTAAGCAGCATGACCCTGAGTTGGTCTTTATTAGATTCTGTTACGCTGGAAAATTTGTTGTTTTGACATTGCCTAAAAGCACTATGGAGAAGGCAAGGGCCTTTGCCACTATCCAAAAGCCTAGGGGGGACAGGTGCAGACCATCTCTACCAAAGCACTGAGGTCTGTCTACCATAGCCTCCCAGGTTGACAGATACTGATTCCCTGGACTGACACCAGAAGCTGAGCCAATTGAGCCAATTACTGAAGTCAATCATTTTTTGTTTATATCGTGGCATCATCCTGGGTGAGGGTAGGATACTGCTTAGAGCCAGGGGCATACTTGTCTGGGACTCTAAATCAGGGAGTTTCATCATGTCTGTCTTCATATAGTCCTGAGAGATATGTCTCAAGTCATTCAGTCCAACATGACAGAGTCATAACAATAGTTCTTGTTGTTGAGTGACTTGAGTGCATGCGTGATTTGTCAGATCCTGGCACCTAATAGGCAGCTGACCATGACATTCTCCTTGTCCAGTCTGGTGAGGGGGACATCTGTGTGTCTCACCATGGAGTCAACTATGACCAAGACATTTGATGTGCTTTGCCTTAGGGGCTTATTTGTTGAGACATGGATGTGTGTGTTGATAGGTGTAGTTTCTTTATGCTTAGTGGTAAGTGTGGGTGGTGTGCATTTGGGGAGGTCTCTGTTCTTTTGGTAGGCTTTTAGTAAGTACCTCTGCATATGTCGGTTTATATCTCTTGACCTTAGGTTTGTGTGACAGGTAAAGCGTGTGTGCTAACAACCTGTTTGATGTCTAATATAGTTTTACATGAGAGAATTGACTCAAATTCCACAGTGTATTTGCATCTCTCGCATAGGGTTTTAGTTTGCTTTAGGAATAAGTGGTTATCAGTATATATGAAGCAATTGCTACATTGCCTCAAGATTCCCATATCAATCAAGCTGGCAGGAGAAATCATAGGAAACTGCCTAGCCATTGTGGCAGGATTTTTCTAAATGTGGTATTTAGGAAGGAAGTGAGCTAGCTGGACTTAGTCATGAACAACAAAAATGAAGCAGCAATTCAATTAAATACATTCAATAAACTGCAATGCTGGCTTAAAATTTACTTACGTTTGATTTTTTTTCAATGGATGCCTTGGATTTCAGTGCAGATGGGAACTATCAATGGGAAAACCCCATACTGAGCCTTACTCCAGCAATCCCGAAGTCAGATGGGTCCTGAGCTACACGTCTGCCACAAGGGTGCAGGGAGGCCCTCTTAGTGTAAGATGGCTGATCTAAGTGCACAGTGATACCAAACAGTCTATATTCAGCAGGTCTGAATCTAGCCTATGCTATGTATGGCAAGGAAACACAATTTCTAGATGGGAAGGATTAAGAATTTGAGTTTTTTAATATAAAATTCAGATGTATCAGATAAAAACAAAACAATTACTTTATACAGCTATTATAGGAAATTTAGGGAATATTTTTGTCCTAGAATCTCAGGACTGGCCACCAGTTTTGATCAGAACCATACATAGTACGCAAGGAAACTCTTCTGGCAAATAGTCTGACTGAAAGAAGTGCTTGACTGAGATCCATGGAAGAACTAGGTATGAAGGAAAGTCCTTTATTCAGCACACAAATTTCATCTTTTGTAAGAATATGTTTCGATATGTTGTGCACCAGTGATGATTTTAAATCATTGTAATTTGTATCATCATTCGATCTTACATTGCAGAGTTCCAATACTTCTGCAGAGTCGCCTGTTGTTGTGGAGGTTCTTTCCTTTTCGCTATATGTCCGTTGTCGAAATCCAACGATCGTTTCCTGTTCGTTCTGATAGGAAGCGGAAAATCCGTATGGTTCTGTCCCTCAAGTTGAATTTTTCTCCTAACAACACCTGTCAAGGTGTTGTTTATCATGTCTGTCGACCTATTTCTCTCCATTGGCTCCAAAGCTGTGTTCGTTGTTTCATCACAGGGGGTGGTGTATACAGATCCATTGCCCTCCGGTGATGTAATAGGATTGAGGGCTATCACCTCTGTAGTATTGCTGTCTGCGTTGAGTCAAACGTTCTCCTGTTCAGGGCCACGTTCTATCAAAGATGGAACATCCTGGCAATCTGCTGTTCTTTGTTTCCCAGAAACATATGTTGTCACCCTCGTGTTGCGTATCATAGTACCATTGTCTAAGTTGTGTGCCACAACCTCATTGCGTGTACTGGGTCTTCTCCTAGTATGAGAATAACTTGCATTATTCACACTGTTATCAGCTCCTCTTGCTGTATCAGATGCAACTCTCTGGCCATTGACAAAGGTCTTAGGCCAAACAAAGACATTATTGTGAGAGAAGTCATGGGAATCTCTTACTAATTTTCTCCGTTTGTTGTTCAAAATATTCCTTTCATATCTACCTACTTTCTCCATGGTTTCTTGTAGAGGTTTGCGGTAGTTGTCAACACCCATTATACATCTCCAGCCACTCATCACATATGTCTCCACTCCCTCATGTACCCAAATACATATATATGCTTGTATACTTGCTTTCCACTCACAAGTCCTGTCCCATTTTTACACATCACGTCTCCGCAAATACTGGTATGGTCTTTACTCTCTCATTAGTATGGACTTCCTCCATTGGTCGGATTTATTAGAGTCAGCATATTACATCTGGGATTTTCTCCCCATTACCCAGTATACTTAGTCATGTATTCTCTCCTGCAATCAGACATACATACAGTTTCTCGTTTTTTAGCTATAACGGCTAACAGATATACATGATGTAGGGAGTTTTTTCCCTTCACACATTGACCTGGACTTTACAAGTTCATGTTCATGTCCATCTACTGGTTTTGTATATTAGATCATGTTAAATATAGCACATTAGTAGCATCATCAATAGTTGGAGCCTTTGCGCAGGACCGCACATCTGTACTATGCATGTCATAGCTTTTTAGCTTTTTTCTAAATAACATGTTAGAAATATGGTTATAATAGATTTTATGCCGTGCAAAATTTGATCGCTTGATGCTTGGCATGAATTTCTAGGAGGTATTTTATGATGTACTTATATTTGATGGTTCACCTTTTGGCAATGATTTCATACTGTGCATGTCATAGCTTTTTTCTAAATAACATGTTAGAAATATGGTTATAATAGATTTTATGCTGTGCAAAATTTGATCGCTTGACGCTTGGCGTGAGTTTTTAGGAGATATCTTATACTTGATTCTATACTCAGCATGCAACCTTTACAAACATAGGTTTTGCAACTTGTAACATTTATCTGAAGGGTTGCACAGCCTTTTGGATATTCTGTTAATGATTTTAACAACAAGATTTTAACTACAATGTTGAATGAGATAATATTGTTTTTAGTTTTTAATTTAACCCGGTGTCTATGGCAACTTGATTCCCCGCCTACACTGCCGAGTGCTAGATACAACATCCGGAGTGTCATGGGGAACCGGGGAAGTCTAAGATTTAAAATTTAAATGTAAACTTAGCCTTCAGTGATAGGATTTACAAACCATGTGATTGCTCGACATTGGGTATTTCTGTTAGAAGATTATGTCTTGATGTTTGTCTGATGAAGCGGTCTAGTGTACCGTGAAAGCGCTCACAAATAAAAGGTTTTTTACAGCTCTGTGATTGAAACATTTTTGGGATTGATCAACTACGTGTTTCGTTCAGCACAAGTTTTGGTTTGAGATATTTTAAAGCTATTACGGCACAAGTGCTATTTCTTTGGATGTGATACAGCTTTATTTTGCATTTGGATGTGATACAGCTTTACCTTGCATTTGATTCCTTGGATTTATAAATATTTGACGGTTCACTTGCTGGTTGGAAAGCAGCCCCTACCGGCAGTCAGTGACTGGGTGTGATTTGGGGATTTGTTCACATTTTTGTTCTGTTTTGTCGCTTGGGTGTTTTATCTATATATATATATATATATATATATATATATATATATATATATATATATATATATTATGGTTCATCAACAGCATGTCTCTGGGGTGCTGGAGGAAATCAGAGCACATATGTAAACCTCAACAGAGAAGGCATGCAGAGTCCAAATACAACAAAATCATACCTAAGAGCTCAACCAGAGCAAAGGGCTGTGAAATGGCAACTTTGCAACTCCCCCTACTCCCTCATCCCCTACTCTACACACACAGGAACACTCCATAGCAATATTTCTTTTACACTAATTTCAGCAAACATGATATAATACATTGTGTGGACTTACTACAGGTAAATCATTTTATTCAACTCATTATGATTAGGGTTTGCTACCATCCCTCTCAACTGTCCTTGATGTTCATGAACATCCCTGACTTTTACTCCAATTTTAGCTCTGTCCCTCTAAATCTCTCCTAAAACTGGTGACTTTTGAAGAAAAGGTGGTGAATCACACTTAATAAATAATGACATAATATTTTAAAAGTGTTCCTGATTGTCCCTAATACCTTTTGGATTTGTCCCTAATTCTCTTGAGGTTTATCACTGATTGATTAATATCTATGTTTGCCACTTTTTTGCATGCCCAAAGTGCAATTTATTTTTTATAAACGTGTGGGATTTTGTTGGACAAACCATACCCACAACTACAGCAAAGGACTGGACTTCATGTTTTTGTCAGAATAAAAGCTTACTCTTGATCATAGGTTCATAGGAGGTTACTAGGCTAGTGGCCCTACAGCCTTTACAAGCCTAGCCATGTTAATCCCAAGTATCCCCTTTTGTTGTTTTTTTTTTTTTTTTTGGTAGTTGGCAGAATGAATTTATTTATGAAGAGAGCAGGTCTGTGATCAACACTGGTTACCACATCCATAAGGAACATGGGTACCATCCCAGGGATGAATTTTTGATCTCCCATCCAATTATCTAGGTTGTATTGGAATAGGGTCAGTGAGTAGCTCTGTTTTACATGAATAGGGAGTCTATTCCAGAAAAGTTTCAGTCTCTGGGAGATATACCTGCATCTCCAGCATGATCTGTTAATGTCAGAAGCTACATTGAGATCCCTACATAGAAGGTTCTTCTAACACTGTGGTCAAAGTTCAGATTGCTATAAACCTGTGTTCCCAAGTCTCACACCACTGGGATGGAAATTAGGGGGGTGCTCTCAATATTGTAATTTGTAGGGAATTCTGTTTTGACAATGGGGATAATAATGCATTTTTTGCATTTAGTTTTAAAACATGGCTTTGGCACCAATCATTTGTTTGTGTTAGCCCTTCTTGTTATATGTTGACATCATTGGGAGGCTCAGTAATTACTCCCAGTTTGCAATCATCAGCAACCAAGGCCATCTACCTTTGCTTGGACTTCTCAGAAATGGATGCCAAACAGTAAGAGCCCCAGCACAGACCCCTGTGGTACCCCACTGGTGAAGGGTCTACTGGTGGAGGTGGAGTCACCAATTTTGACAGTGTGTGTTCTGTCAGTGAGCCAACTGGCTAGCCATCTAGTAATATAAGGGTTAATCCCTATCTGGGAGAGTTTCTCAATGGTGCCTGAGTGGGGAATTGTGTTGGAAGCCTTGGCAAGGTCAAGATAGGCTGTGTGCACTGTCTTACCTTTGTCATGTCTTTGGTAACATTCTCAAAGAAGTCTTTCAGGTTTAATAAGCATGGTCTCCCCATAACAAAGTCAAACCGGGTTGTTTCCACTATTTGGAGGTCACCTATGACCTATGTACTTGTTGATAAGGTCCATGATAATTCTTTCCATGGCCTTGCAGATGAGGCTGGTTAGATTTATGGGTATGTAGTTCTCAGGGTCAGTTGATGGCCCTCCTTTGTGCAGGGAGATTACTGTTGCTGTTCTCCATTCTGCAGGAACATAGCTAGTTCTCAAGCTATGATTAAAGAGAATGCCAAATGGGTCTGCTAGGTCTTGTTTAAGATTGTTTAGTAAACAACCTGATATATTATCTGGTCCCACTGAGGCTGTATCTTTGGCCCTGGTGAGTGCAGAGATGACCTGTTCTCTAGAGATACTAGGCAGAGGACTAGTGTTAGGTATGCTTTGGGATATGGCAGGTGGGGATGGGGGGGGGGTGAAGGTTGCACTGAATCTTTCACCTAGCAGGTTGGCGATATCTTCCAGTGTAGTATGAGTGATCCCATCTGCAACTAATTAAGGACATAGCTGGGCATTCCCTTTTAGACTTTGGACATAGTTAAAGAATGCTTACTAGGCTAGGGATGTGATTTTAATTTCGTAATTTGCTTGAGAAGACTACAAGATTTCTGATTTTCCTGTTTAGGCTTAGGAGGGAACTCTTCCTCTGCAGAGTGATATCCATCTTGTTTTTGGACAACAGTTTCTTCCTCTTGTTATATAATCTGTTTATGCTTGAAGTCCACCATGGTGGCTTGTTTTTACAGGAAGACCTGGTTTTGATCCAGTCAGGTACAGGAGAATTTATACAGTCTCTTAAGTGTTTGTTCAGTGCATTTGTGTACATTTCCACATAGTGATCATTGGTGTCTGCAACTGTGGTTTATATAAAGCTTTTTATACTATTGCTTAGTATGTTGTAGTTAGCTTTGGTGAAGTTTTTTATAATTTTTGTTCCTGTGAGGATGCCAGTTCCAGTAGTTACCTCAAACGAGACTGATTTGTAGTCTGACCTAAGCATGGAGGGCATTATGTATGGAGAAGTAGAGCGATCCCCCCATCTTGATGAGTACTATGTCCAGAACATTAGACCCTCTAGTGGGGGTGCAGACTATCTGTTCCAGAGCATTTTTGTTAACAAAGTCCAGGAACCTCTGGATGAGTGTGCTTTTGATCATGTATGACCCACCAGTCTTTGGAAGGATGGAAGAAATCTTCCATAACTAAGGTGTTGGGCTGTATGGCAAGGGATTCCAGTAAATCAAGGTAGGTGGTGTGCTTATCTTGAGTCATGGTGGGGGCTATATAGCTAGCAATGATGTGGTATGGTACTTTCCCAATAGTTGATTAGACATGAAGTAGTTCGAGAGAGTTATGCTGCTTGACCAGTCTCAAAGTGTATTTGGTTTTAATGAAGATGGATAAATCTTCACCGTTGGTTCCTTCATGCTCATTTTGAGGTCTGAACATGTGGAAGGCATTGTAGCCTTGCATAGCTGGGGGTGGCTTTGAACCATGTTTCAATAAATGCACAGACATCAGCATCCTCCAAGGTGAGGAGTGCTTCCAGGGAGTGCAGCTTCTTGTTTAAACTCCTAGCATTAAGCAGCATGACCCTGAGTTGGTCTTTATTAGATTCTGTTACGCTGGAAAATTTGTTGTTTTGACATTGCCTAAAAAAGGCACTATGGAGAAGGCAAGGGCCTTTGCCACTATCCAAAAGCCTAGGGGGGACAGGTGCAGACCATCTCTACCAAAGCACTGAGGTCTGTCTACCATAGCCTCCCAGGTTGACAGATACTGGATTCCCCTGGACTGACACCAGAAGCTGAGCCAATTGAGCCAATTACTGAAGTCAATCATTTTTTGTTTATATCGTGGCATCATCCTGGGTGAGGGTAGGATACTGCTTAGAGCCAGGGGCATACTTGTCTGGGACTCTAAATCAGGGAGTTTCATCATGTCTGTCTTCATATAGTCCTGAGAGATATGTCTCAAGTCATTCAGTCCAACATGACAGAGTCATAACAATAGTTCTTGTTGTTGAGTGACTTGAGTGCATGCGTGATTTGTCAGATCCTGGCACCTAATAGGCAGCTGACCATGACCTTCTCCTTGTCCAGTCTGGTGAGGGGGACATCTGTGTGTCTCACCATGGAGTCAACTATGACCAAGACATTTGATGTGCTTTGCCTTAGGGGCTTATTTGTTGAGACATGGATGTGTGTGTTGATAGGTGTAGTTTCTTTATGCTTAGTGGTAAGTGTGGGTGGTGTGCATTTGGGGAGGTCTCTGTTCTTTGGTAGGCTTTTAGTAAGTACCTCTGCATATGTCGGTTTATATCTCTTGACCTTAGGTTTGTGTGACAGGTAAAGCGTGTGTGCTAACAACCTGTTTGATGTCTAATATAGTTTTACATGAGAGAATTGACTCAAATTCCACAGTGTATTTGCATCTCTCGCATAGGGTTTTAGTTTGCTTTAGGAATAAGTGGTTATCAGTATATATGAAGCAATTGCTACATTGCCTCAAGATTCCCATATCAATCAAGCTGGCAGGAGAAATCATAGGAAACTGCCTAGCCATTGTGGCAGGATTTTTCTAAATGTGGTATTTAGGAAGGAAGTGAGCTAGCTGGACTTAGTCATGAACAACAAAAATGAAGCAGCAATTCAATTAAATACATTCAATAAACTGCAATGCTGGCTTAAAATTTACTTACGTTTGATTTTTTTTCAATGGATGCCTTGGATTTCAGTGCAGATGGGAACTATCAATGGGAAAACCCCATACTGAGCCTTACTCCAGCAATCCCGAAGTCAGATGGGTCCTGAGCTACACGTCTGCCACAAGGGTGCAGGGAGGCCCTCTTAGTGTAAGATGGCTGATCTAAGTGCACAGTGATACCAAACAGTCTATATTCAGCAGGTCTGAATCTAGCCTATGCTATGTATGGCAAGGAAACACAATTTCTAGATGGGAAGGATTAAGAATTTGAGTTTTTTAATATAAAATTCAGATGTATCAGATAAAAACAAAACAATTACTTTATACAGCTATTATAGGAAATTTAGGGAATATTTTTGTCCTAGAATCTCAGGACTGCTGCCCCGTGTAAGGAGGGAAAGGAAGAATGCGTATCTGTGACTTTTCACAATTTTGCAAAATGTCACTGATTTGGCCTCATATATTTGCCCTATCCCTTGTAAAATGTTTGCTTTTCTGGTAAGTCACTCAGGATTACAGTCAGCGAGTACTGCCAAACATTAGAGTTTCATACTTATTATTGTCTGGAAAACCCATCCTGATGTAAAACTCATTGCCCTATTAAGTTTCTATTCCCTGATTTTGTGCAGTTGCTCCCCTATTATATTTACTATTGACCAGAATTCTAGAACAAAGAAATTAAGAGCAAAGGTATCTGGTACCGTGCCAGTATTTACAGAACTCTCTAGCTCAGACAGAAAACCATCCTTGAAGATCAGGTGCATCTACACTTTTTAAAATCCAGGTATGAACTGAGATCAGTCGTTCTGGCCTGCCAATCTCATCTTTAGCATGTCTCTCACATTCATACACTGATGACCTGCTTTATCCTAAACAGGGTTATAGTGCAACCCTGTTTAGGATAAATGTGGTAATCAGGGAATGAAGCATCTTTTTGTTTGTTTTCTTATTCTTCTCATTCTTATCTCACCTTCATGCATCGATTACTGGTTTTATCAGAAACAAGGTTACAGCCCAGCCCTGTTTAGGATAAAGCAGATAACTGGGGAATGAAGGATCTCTTTTTATCCCCAAACAAACATAGTTTTTGCAGGGCCCCCACATACTCAAGGATGATCAAGGGGCCCCAAATCCACAGGTATTGTGGGTGCCTAATGCTGACTATGAGCAAAACTTACCTTAACAGTGAAGCTTACATGATGGGAACAAATCACTTTGAAGTCATTCAAGATGATGGCCACCAATTATTGCCTGCAGTAAAGTTTAAAGAAAAAAATCAGACAAAACTAGTGGAAATAATTTGTCCCCTTTCCCATTTTCACTTACATGTTGCTCCAAGTTCATTGCTGGCAGTACAGTACGGTCTATCATAGATTGTTATAATTTCCTTATTTACACTGGTCTAACAGTGAGCCACACAAAAGATGTGCAAATGGGCTGGACAGTATAACAACAACATTCTAGTCGTAGATTTCAATGTATGAAACACTGCACTATACACTGCTTTATAATTCATGCTCTTTTCTTCAGTGAAACATCACAGCAACAGTATGTACACAGAGACACTGGCATTATTTTTCACCTTTCTTGTATATGTACTCCATATGTATGTATGTATATTCTTGTATACATGCTGTAATAGTGAGAAACACCATTTTATATACCTGGGCACTTTGCAAAGAAAATAATGTTTTCAATGAGGTAGCATTATATAATTCGGTACTGCTATTGTTATACAAAATCTTCAGTCCCGTGAATTATTCCCAGAGAAGTGTAAGTGCTTTAAGCAGTAACAGTCTTTAAAAAACAGGAAGAATACAGTTGGTACTGACAACAACGATCTCAGTGCCACAACTAAGTGAAAATGTAGAATGTGAACAAGCTATTTTCTATGACTAAGCATTTCTGCTAGTTTTGGTTCTGTTTTGTTCTTTTAGTATGACAGTATATTAAAAATAACTGCTATATGTCATCTTCTAGTAGTGGGGGTAGTAAGGGTGGCATTAAATCACCATTATCCCAATCTGTGTATTTAAAAGTCAGGATTGTCTGCGTGTCTGAATACCAGCAGTAGTTTATATGTACAGCCAAACACATTTACTACAATCCACATATTTTCTTAAAGTGTATTCACCAAATCCGACTTCTGTCAGTCTGTTGGGTTCAGCAAAAGATGTAGGTGTCTAGGGAGGACCAAGGAATGGTCTACCTTATACTACAGACCCTCAGACTGTCACAGCTGTCGGCTCTGACTTTGTTCTTATATATTTGTTCTGCTTGGCAGACAGATAGCATACCGATAATGAGCATTTCATTAACCAAAGGAAGTGGGGAATCTGTGTCAGTGCTGAGTATGAAGCAATATAAGCAAAAGATGATTGACTTTAATACTTGGCTTTAGTTATTTATGTAAATTTGAAGTGATCAGTGTGTGTCACCCTGGAGGGAGATGGGTGACAGTCCTATCTGTTTCATTAGGGATGGTGTGGATGTACCACTCAAGGGTCTTTAAATATGACTAAGGCAATCTTTATTCTCATAGTGCCTTTTTAGGCAATGCCAGTCTACTCAGGCTACCAGCTTAGTAAATACAAATTCAAATATGACAAATATCAGTGTGGAGCAGTTTTAGAAGCCTAAATAAGACAATGCCCTTTTGTAGGGTCTTCCAGACTCTGGAAAATGTGGATATTTGTGTAATAATTTAACCCTAGTGATAGAGTGATGTGACAGCACTCCCCCTTTTCTTCCTACCAATCATTTAGATGCACAAGTATAAATACCAGTAACTTCTATGGTGTTTGTCTGTCTTTATTCAAAACATCACCACTTACAGATTATTTGAGTAGGTTAATGACCTCGTACAACTTCATATTCTAATATCAGTATAAAAAGTCCTCATACCACATCATGATCGACTTCAGAGCCCCATTCATGACATCTCCAAATCAAAACATATCTTAAACTAAAGTCCCTCTCCATTAACCCAAATACCATCTTCCTAAGGGACTTTAACTACCCCTCCATAAATTGGCACACTTACATCTCTACAAATAATTACAATCAATAATTCCATGGCTTTATCAATGCAAACTTTTGTCAGTCATATAGCACACTTACTCAAACACTGAGAAGTTAGGTAAAAACCTTTTAGATAAATTTGGCTCCAGGTTTTTCCCATCTGACAGACCCAAACTTCTCAATACAAAGTGTCTGGTCCATATCCCCCTCCCCCTGATAATCTGATAATACAGACAATGATGCTTTCCAGGACCAAAAGCATAAGCTGTGGGGATCCAGAAAACATACTAGGCTGTTTCTTGGTCAGTAAAAAACACCCCTATCAGACCACAAGCACAGTCACTCCATTGTATATACACCAGAAACCTAACAGATAGCTGTAATAGTTACCCTTCATAAAGGAGACCTACCACACACACCGCAGCCCTGGCAACTATAGATTTACTGGCCTCACTAGTAACATTTGGAAATGATGGAATATATCATTGTGGAGCTTGTAAACGGGAAGATAAAGAACTTACAATCTATAGATAGTAAACAATTTGGATTTGTAAAAGTTTTTTTATGCCTATTAAAAATAGTTGACTGTTTTGAAAAATCATAGAAGCGCTAGATGAAAGTAAATGTGTACACACAACTTATAGCTGTTGACACTATACTCAACTCTGATATCATCAACAAACTATCCACGCTCAATATAAATTCCTTTATAACCAACTGGATTATCATCTGGCTCACTAATGGACAGCACTCTATTAGACCTGATTACACATTATCCTTCAAGAGACTTGTCACCAATAGTGTACCCCAGGTTTCTATTTTGGAGTCACTTCTATTTGTCCTGTACTTCCCTGATGACAACTCTGAGATTAAAGACCCTTTGTGGATCAAGTTCACAGATAAGCTCCTCCAAATGGGCCAGCTTATGGTGTAAATAGTTATATGATTGTCAAGTTTTTTTTATTATATTTTTTTGTCTGTTATTGTAAAATTTAATAAATGTTCTAGAAAAAGAATATTGATAAGAATAAAATGTGCTAACAGAATGTGCAGTAAAAAAAGCAAATATTCTGTGTTGCCAATTGATAACTAAAGACTCCTGTTTTAGTCAAAACAGATTATCATACCCCCTGAGCTCATCCTTCACTAAGCCCATACTAGTACACAGTATGTACTTAACTCAACTTGAATAACAGTAACGGTCCCTCAGTTACGCAGAGCATTTAAAAGCCCAGTATCTTCTCTGTCTTCTGTAGACACTTATATATTATACCATGACCCCCCATTAATATTCCAAAACGTGCACGCTGATTGGCCAGCATGCACATTGTAAATTGAGTTATACTAATGGAAAAAGGTCCGGTCGCCCGGACTTTTTTCCGTTAGTATAACTCTATTTTTAAAACACTGTCTCGCTATGTTAAATGGGTTTAACATAGCGAGACAGTTTTAAAATAAGCAACGGACATCTCCGTTGCTTATTTTAGCTGTCTCATATGCTAAACCCATTTAACATAGCGAAACAGTAAAAAAAAAGCAACAGAGATCTTGCTTTCTCCGTTGCTTTTGCCCACAGCTCTGATGTACTGCGCAGGTGCGCAGTACATCAGAACTGCCACGGATGCCAGACATCTGCAGAAGGGCAGCAAACAGGCATTATACTATGCCATTATTTAAGAAAAGTAATAGTTTCTTTTCTTAAATAATGTCATGATATATAATAACCACTTCTGGGTGTGGTAATGCTGTTACCCACGGTTGGCTTTTGGTCCTCGGGCCTCGGGACCAAACCACGCCAACCGTGGGTAAATCCAGCATTACCCACACCCAGGCGTGGGTTATTGCTATAATAATCTATGCCTGGCCTAAAAAGCTGTAAATGGCTCATTCTTGTTTGATCTACTACATATCTGCAAGGCTGGTAACAGCACAAATAGAAAGAATCAACATTTCAACATAAATAGGACTTAGTGGTGTGCCAGTTATGTCTCCCAAAGCAGTCCCTACTTATGGAAAAATTCATGCTTTCTATAAAGCAAATCACATCCATCACTGTCTTTAAAATCTTAAATTTACCCCTAGCCTAGTACCCCTACATCACCTATAAACAGGTGAAGAAATTTGTTTGGTGTAACAGTGGGACTGCAGTGGTGGTTTCAAAAGACTTAACTTTTGCAAGCAATGAATATATCAGCTTAACTGACCAGCTTACCAGGTGTTTTACTACTTTCTGAGTTTCATTTCATTTTCATTTTATTACTATTTTAATGTCATCAGCATACTTTCTAATTCACATTTGATGCCTTTATTGTATAACATAAGCATACACGCTAAAGAGGGGCAATTGGTCATATTAAATAAAATAATACCACGTGGACATGTCCCAGACCTATGGTGATAAACTGTAGTGGTACCAGTTCAGAAACAGGGGGAGCATTATGTTAGACCTAAACAATTTTAGAGCCATCAACTTCCATGGAGAGGGATCATAATGGAGTTTATCCAAAATGGAGTGAGGAACATGCTGTTACTGCATATAGAACAATATGGGTTTGTTAAAGGGGGGATCTTGCCTGCTGAACTTTGCAGAATTCTTTGAAGAGGTAACTGCATCACTTGATGAAGGATTGACAATACATGCTGCTTACCTTGACCTTGCTAAGATATTTGACATTATCCCAAAGAAGGGGATAATTCACAAATTAGTAGCATTAAATGTTAGGCCATTCATAAGTCAATGAGGAGAAAATTGGTTATAAAGCCAGTCACCGCAAGGCAAGGCATTGGACTACAGGACTACCCCACCAGGATTAACAGTGGTGTCTCAAATGCTTTGCTCCTTTTTTAGCTATTCTTCTTGTATACTCAAGTTGGAAAGAAGCTATGGATAATAACATATGCTGTAATTTTGGTAAAATAATTCAGAAAAAGGCAGATGTTCGCTAAGATGGCCTACAAAGAAGACACATTAAATGCAGTAGTAATGAACTCATCTTTAACATCAGTAATCCAGTATTATTATCCAGTATTATGGGACCTGGCAAAAAAAAACATGAATAATGATAGCAAAACAAATGATTTTTTATTTAAAAAAGATATTGTAATTAAAGATCTAGGGAAAATGGGAGACAACTATTTCAATGTTAACCAGTGTGGATCTATCAAATTCCGAAAAATATTCTGTGATACCTCTAATTCCTAGACTTGGAAAACTCAAATGACAACATCTCAAGAAAAAAAAAGCTGATATAAAGTTTCATTTATTCCCACAACAGCTATTAGTCATAAGTCATGCCCTTCTTTGATCATTCATCCACTTTTACTCCCTGACACCTATCCAACTTATCCTTTCATACCTGGTTTCCATAAGCAAAGAAACCTTAGTGTAAGCAGTCAATGCAAGTGAAAAAAGTGGGAATCAGAACATTGTGGTACAATACTATCCTGACAGCTGTAAATGTTTTCTTTTTTTCAATATGCCCTTCCCCCTGTTCTGCCTATTACCCATTGTGTATTTTATATACATGGGCATCTGGACTGGTTTCATTGGTTTTCAACAATAAATGCTAGTCCTTGTCTGTAAACTCACCCCCTACTGGGATTAGTAGGATGATAAAAATGTCAATCTGCCTTATTCCTCTCTCAGCTGACTCTGTAAGGATGGGTCTCACTAGTCAATACTAAGTTACCTAGACCATAGTCAAGCCTCTATAAGAGCCAGGAAACACTATTATTTTTGAAAAGCATTAATAACCAATTTGCCCTAATAGAAGTGAAAGATTATTCCATAATCTTGGAATGCATTATGTAATATGTCTGTCATGTTTTTGTATTATAGATATTTATTTTTAGGATTAGGGTTATTCATCTGATGCTACCTCCTCATGTAATACATCCTAGGCATAGTCCTTTAGTACCACTGGATCATGCATTGCCTTATAAACCAAGCAGAGGCCACCTCTATGTAATGTTTAATTAACAAAAACAATGAGACTTTATAGGTTCATAGGTTCATAGGTAGGTACTAGGCTATCTGCCCGAAGGCATGTATGAGCCTAGCTGGAATGTGTTGGCTTTCGTCACCCCTTTAGATTAGTTCCCTGTGCCTCTGTCCAGCAGAGCCATTGAAGTGATCCGTGGAACAAACTTTCTGTTTCCCATCCACTCGTCAAGGTTTCTCTTGAAGAGGATTAGCGAGCAGCTCTGCCTAATATAGATTGGAATCTTGTTCCAAAGCATGAGACGTCTCTGGGACAGGAATCTATCCCTCCAGCATGTCCTATTTATTGTTGTGGTGAGGTTTAGATCCCTGGAGCGTGTGGCTCGAGGGGATATAGTTTTCTTTAGGTGGAGCATGTTCATCAATTCTGGGTTGGCCATGGCCTTGTATGTCAGGCAGAGATCACCTCTCAGTAGGCGGTATGCAACCGAGTACAGCTGGAGTTTCTTCAGTTGAACTGCATAGGGCATCTGCTTGAGGCCAGTGATCCTCTTGGTGAGGTACTTCTGTGGTCTTTCCAGTTGTTGCAGGTGTCTTGTAAGGTACATCCCAAATGGGGTACTGAACTCTATGATGGGTCTGATCAGTGATACATAGAGGGGCCCAATGACCTCTTTCGATCTGG
The DNA here is from genome assembly GCF_019279795.1 of Protopterus annectens. Classification (NCBI taxonomy): domain Eukaryota; kingdom Metazoa; phylum Chordata; order Ceratodontiformes; family Protopteridae; genus Protopterus; species Protopterus annectens. The sequence continues at coordinate 735,598,526 of NC_056743.1, forward strand.
ATGCAAACCCTTTTGTGATTAGGTGGGCCACATAGAAGGATTTTCTAACCACATTGGCAATGTGATTATCAGAGGAGAGGTTACTATCTACTTGGGTCCCGAGATCCCTTATTACATCTTCCATATTTAGGGGGCTACCACCTATGTGGTAGTTTGTGGGTACTTTGTTTTTTCCAAAGGGGATGACTATGCACTTTTTGGCATTTAACTTGAGGCCATGGTTTTGACACCAGGTATCTGTCTCAGTGAGACCCTTTTGAAGGATGTCTGTGTCAGCCAGAGAGTCAATTATAGCCCCTAGTTTGCAGTCGTCTGCGAACTTGGTCAGCCATAGTTCTCCTGTGCTTGCCTGTACCTCTGAGAAGTATATGCCGAACAGGAGGGGTCCTAGGACTGAGCCCTGGGGAATGCCACTTGTAACCGGTTTAGAGTCAGACCTTACTCCTGCAACTCTTACCATGTGGGTTCTGTCCATGAGCCAGTTGGCAACCCATCTTATGACGTAGGGGTTTGTGTTCAGGCTGGTGAGCTTGTCTATAACACCTGAGTGGGGAATGGTGTCAAAGGCCTTTGTGTGGTCTAGGTAGGCTGTGTGGACCACCTTTCCATCTATAGCCTTGATAACTGTCTCAAAGAAGTCCACCAGGTTTAGGAGGCATGATCTGCCCTTAACAAATCCGAACTGGGTAGGGTACAGTGTTTGGAGGTTTCCAATGTTTCTGTTAATGAGATCCATGATGATGCGCTCCATAGCTTTGCAGACCAAGCTACTCAGGCTTATAGGGCTATAGTTCCTGGGGTCCGTTGTGGCTCCACCTTTGTGGAGCAGAATAACCATTGCTGTGCACCACTCTGTGGGCATGTAACCTGTGGAGAGGCTGAGTTTAAACAGTGTGTTTAGGTGAGGGGTTAGTTCATCTTTGAGCTCATGTAGGACACAGCCTGGGACACCGTCCGGTCCCATTGATGTTGTGTTTTTGGCTTTGGAGAGGGCTGTTTTAACCTGAGTGTCTTTGATTTCAGGGGCACTGCATTCTTCTGATATAGTTATGGGCCCTTTTGGGGGTGAGAGGGGGGTGAAATTTGCACTGAACCTGTCTGCCCGGATGTTGGCTGTATTGGTTGGTTCAGTGTATTTTGTGCCATTCTGCACTAACTCCGAGCAGATCTGAGAATTGCCACTTAGATTCTTGATATAGCTAAAGAATGCCTTGTGGTTATCTTTGGAGTCCATGGCAATTTTTCTTTCAAAGCTAGCCTTGGATGATTTTATGAGGGAATGTAGTTTCTTGCTGATACTAATCAGGGATGTCTTCCCTTCTTGGGATTTTACTCTTTTCTGTACTAGTTTCCTCCTTCTATTGTATAGCTTGTTTATGGCAGGTGTCCACCAGACTGGCTTCCTTTTCTTGGAGGAGTGAGTCTTGGTTTTGTTTGGGATAGCATGATCCATGCATTCTTGTAGGTGCCTGTAGAGTGAATTAGTAAAGGATTTTGCAGCTTGGACAGCATTATCCTTTAGCATGGGGGCTTTGAAACTTCCCACCTTGGTCTTAAATAATGTGAAGTTTGCTTTTGAAAAGTTTTTCATGGTGGTTTCTTTGACTGGGGGTGGTGGTGGAATGTGGATATCCAGAGTGATTAGTTTATGGTTAGATCTAACCAGCGAGGAGGTGACCTCTACTGTGGAACACTGGTCGCCCATGTTGTTAATGACCAGGTCCAATATGCTGTCACCTCTGGTGGGGGTGTTGACCAGTTGATCCAGGGTGTTTGAGTTTATAAATTCTAGGAAATATTGGGCAAGGGAGTTTGTACTTGAGTAAGTTGTTCTCCCAGTTAATGTTTGGGTAATTGAAATCACCCAATATCAGGGTGTTTGGCAGGGCCTTTATTTTTCCCAGTGTTTCCAGGAATGCAGAGTGGGGGTCCTGATACATGGTGGGTGATCTGTAGCAAGCTATAATTTGAATAGCAGTTTTGCCCATTGTTAGTTGCATGTGGATGATCTCTGAAGCATCGTGCTGTGCCACTAACCTGGAGGTGTGGGTATCCTTGATGAATATGGATACTCCCCCGCCTTTTGTATTTTGGTCCGGGTTTTGTGGCCAAAATGTATGGTATGAGTTGTAGCCTGGTAGTGCTGGGGTGCTGTCTGGAGCCTTAAACCAGGTTTCTGTTACTGCACATATATTGATTTTCTCCATACCGAGGAGTGCCTTGAGTGTGTGCATTTTGAGGTTTAGACTTCTGGCGTTGAGTAGCATTACCCTCAATTTTTTGTTACTTGTGCTATTTACGGTGGTGGGTTTGTCTTTTGATCCTTGCCTGAAAAAGGCACTATGGGGGTGGCAAGAGCCTTGGCCAGTATTTGAAAGCCTAAGGTTGACAGGTGCAAGCCGTCTCTAGTGAAGCAGCATGGCTTGTCGAGCATGTCATCCCAGGCTGACAGACACTGGATCCCCTTTGAATGACACCAGAAGCTTAGCCAATTGTTGAAATTGATAAATTTTTTCTTTATACCGTGGTATCATTCTTGGTGAGGGCAGGATGCTACTCAGGGTCAGGGTCATACCGGCCTGGGCTACATGATCAGAGAGCTCCTCCATGTCTCTTTTCATGTAGTCCAGGGAGGTACAGCTCAGGTCATTCACACCAACATGGACAATGACATAGTCATATTTGTACTTGTTCTGGAGTGACCTGAATGCTTGTGTTATGTGGCGTTACTGAAGCCTTTCTAAATAGTTCATTTTTTTCTAACTATATGACTTGTCTAATAAGCGATCATATCAAATATTGCTGGCATATATTTTAAAGTTGAAAACATTGGAGACATAAGGTTTATTATTTTCATAAATTTAAAATTGCACCTGCAAGATGTTTACAGCTTTTTAAACTTTTATGTTGTTTGCATTTTATATGTTCTTTATATATTAGCTACTGTTGCTTTAAAAAAGGCAGCTTGTTCTGTTTGAGGGCTCAATGGTCATATGACCTGTTTTTAGATCACCTGAGCTAATAAATTAGTCTGTTTGTTGTCTATTTTTATCTGAAGAAGTTTCCACTTAAATAAACCAATTAAACATTTGTTCTGCCAAGTATGGCTGTGCTTCTCTACCTTTTCGGCTCCTGTGTGCTTTGAGGAAATCATTATGCCTTTGTAAGCTCTTGCAGATGGCTTATATAAAGCATAAAACATGCAGTATTGCATTCAATAATGGGTCATCTATAAAATAGCACAATGATGTCCTTGCATTGACTAGGAAAGCACTTTGCAATAGATCATCATCATCATCATCGACCCCCTTTGTCCCATTTTTCATGAGGTCGAGGTGTTGTATCAACTGTCACCACTTCTCTCTTCAGAAGCACTCTCCCACCTTCTTAAACAGTCAAGCCTGCCTGTCACAGGCCTTCCTTCACAGAAACACAATCCATCCATCCATCTCTTAGCTAGAAATCGATTCTCATCTCATTTTTTTCCTGTCTCTCCCAAATCTGCTTTACCATTTGTCTTTTTCTTTCTTGCACAAGTGACTGAATCACTGTAATCTGTTTTCCTTGATCTTCTCTCCAATTTGTGCTACTTTGACTTCTGCTTCAATGTCCTCATTTCTTTGTCTGTCTCAGTGTGCAGCCTAATAAATACCTGTCACAGCCACTTCTCCTTCATATTAAGGTTCCTCAACTACTCTGCCTTCACTGCCCAGGTTTGCATGCCAAACAAAGGCACTGGCTGCACAATTTCAACTTATTTGGCACTCTTCTGCCACACAATACCCCTGTCAATTTGTGCTAGTTGGTAGCAGCACCTTCCTAAATCACATTTGATGCCTTAGCTTAAGTACATTGCTCTCAATTGTCCAGAATTTTGCCTCATATTTTTGGCCTGTTCCTCATAAAACTTGTGATTTCTTGACACATCAGTGAGCTGTGAATTCACTAAATAATGACAGCCATTTAAATTTCAGGCTTGATATAATTCAGAAAATGCATACTAATACAAAACCTTTTATTCTATCAACTTTCTAAGTTTATGGAGCAATATTTAACAATTGCCCCTATTTTTGAGCCTTTGCCCCCCCCCCATTATTTTTGGTACTGTCCAGATTTCTTGTGCTAAGAGGTTGAGAGGGATATGCTAAGGATGGATAAGATTCGGGCTTTGACCTCCTCATTCATATTTCCTTTCTCCTCAACTGCACCTCCCCGATACTTGAAGCTATTAACCTGTTCTACTATTTTCCTCTCAGTCTCAATTTTAAGCTTCTTCTGATTTCCCCTATTTACTGTTATGACCACTGTCTTGTTTGTACTTAGTTTCATCCCATGTGCCTTCAGTTTTCTATTCCACTCCCTTATAATTTGCTGAAGTTCCTGTTTTCAGAGTCTGCTTGTAATGCCACACTATCTGCATATAGCAGCAGCTTTGTTGATCTATCCCATCTGACATGTTTCTTGATGTAGTCTGCCACCAGTATCAGCAACAATGGATTAAGAGATCAACCTTAACGCATGCCCTCTCCCACTGGAAACCTGTCTGTAATTTCAAATGCTTTCATGAAGATTTTATAAACTATGCTAAGAATTGAAAACAACTGTTAGAAAGCTAATTGCAATTTTTGTTTATTCATCTTTAATATTATTGTGATGGCTCTATGCTTCTGGAAATAATTGGTATTCTGCTAAAGTCCCTTTATATTCTTCACATAAATCCTGAAGCCGTGTTTCATTCGTGTTTTGTCACCTGGCCTAGGGTTTCCCATTATTCAAAGACTTCACATCTAGCTTGAACTCCTCAAAGGATATGTTAGCAAAAACTGGCTCATGGAGTCCACTGATTACCAGGTAATGCTTCACAAGGAAGTACCTCACTTGTTCAAGAGTATTACTTGGTGGTGGGGCAAAAAAGGCATGGAAATACTCTTGTAAGGCCACCAAAATATTCTTTCTTCCTGTCAGGAGTTCTGAAATACCTGCCACAATAAGCCAAATTGAGTAAAAAAACGTAGCCTAAAATTACATTTTAATTGCCTTAGGAGTAAAGGACACATAGTACCATTCATTTTTTTCAAGATAATCTTTACTTTGGTTTGAGGTAGATTTTACATTTGCAGAGAAAAAAATTTGCATGCATCCTCATTTCTGCAATGCATCCTATTTATATATAGTGAGAAGCCACAACCAACACTAAGGATTAATTAAGAATTAATTCATCTTACTAAGTTAAGAGTTTACAAAATGACATCTCATATTTAGATAAACATGCAGAAGACCCTTTAAACATATCAGACAGTAGTGGGGGCTGGTGTGCCACTCAGAATGGCTTTTAATTTCAACACAATTTTTCAGAATTAGTCTTTTTCTCGAGGGTAGTGTGTTAAATTTATGAACAGTGTAAATGATCAGAACATGCTGCTGACTGGACATTAAAAAAAAAACCTGTTATTCTCTATATTAATGTGGCTAAGTAGTATAAATAACCATTCTCCCTTAGCCTATAAAGACAAATGCAAGTAGGAAAAAGATGTTTGATGTTGAAAGTACTTCCCTCTGCCTACTAAACCAGCTCTCGATGACAGTGAATTGAGTAGCCTGGGTAGTAGATTTACTCTCAATTAACTAATTGCATTTGTAGCAATAGGGCCTACTAGACAGTGACTGTGTGTCTTCACCCACCAGAATAAACCTGGACCTTGTCTGTTATTATATAAAAAGGTTGTTTTCTTGGAGCTTTTTTCCTAGGCCTTTGCTAAAATTAGGCAATTAGATGGACTTTCCTAGTAAACAAAAACAGTCACTCAATAAATAAATAAAATGTTTGAGGAATGCTAAGCCAGTCAAACCAGAGGTGAATTTGTGAATACCCATCCAGACATCCACTACCCATTTAAAGGAAGATTATGTATCATACTGCTTAACCTCCAGAGGTGGGAAAGGCATTGAATAATGAACCATTCTTTTCACTGTGTTTTATTTAGTCACCAATGAGAGTTTAGATGCCTGGTTCTGCTGTTTATGAGAATATTTAATTTGCAGAGATACAAGAGATACAGAACAACTTTGTCCCTAATGGCATGGAAGGCAAAGTGTAGCTGTCCCATAAAGAAGTCCATAAGATACTGAATAAAGGGACAGTGCTTCCAGTCTGTTCTGGTAACATATAATTTTTAAGCAAGGGATCTTCTTAGTTAGGAATATTTTAGGTGTTTCTAGCAGTTTAATATGTTTGGTGAGGTACAACCTGGGCATCTTATTTCTTAATTAACCTAATTAATGCTGCATATAAGGGGACAATGGCCTCTTTAGATCTGGATAATCATCTTCTGGCAATTAGCTGCACCAAGTAGAAAGACTTTCTGACTACCATTGTTATATGATGATAAAAGCAGATGGAATTATCAACCAGAGTTCCAAGGTTAACAACATTCTCATTTTAGAATGGAGTGTTTATGCTATATGCTTGGGGAAGGGATTGCTTACCAAATGTGACAATATTACACTTTTTTAGCATTTAGTTTGAGCACATTTTAGTATACCAGGTATTTATGAGGATAAAGTCTTGTTGGGAGACTTAACAATGTCTCCTAGTTTACAGGCTAGCCAGAGGGCTTGGTTCCTAGTCTGGAAGTCAAAAAAGTAAATGCCAAACAAAAGAGGTCCCAGCACTGAGCCATGTGGGACACTACTGGTCTGATGATTTATCTACTACCCTGACAGTTTGGGTTCTGTCTTTTATCCAATTTACTGTCCATCTTACCATGTAGGGCTCTGTCTCTGATGCTTTAAACTTCCTAGCTATGCCTGCATTGGTGAATGGTGTCAAACACCTTAGCAAGGGCAAGGAACACCATGTGGACATTATGACCATTGTTAATAGCCTGTGTTAGCCTTCCAAGTAAGACAAATAGACTCATTGGACACTATATTTCCTACACAAAGCCAAACTGCTGTGGGTCTAGCCTGATGAGATTTTTAATATCATAGTTTATCAGGCCTGTTATAATATCTTCCATGGCTATGCAAATAAGACTTGTCAGGCTGATGGGCTATAATTCCAGGAGTCAGTGGTAGGGCCACTCTCGTGGAGTGGCATCACTAGTGTTGTGTGCTAAACAATTAGCTATTTCTGTATTAGATGAGTTAGCCGTTGGTATTGTTTCTTTGCTATGCTTTTCTGATATATGAAGAGAGAGTACTACTAACATAATACATTTACCGAACACGATCTGAGGGGGGTAAGTGTATTTCTAGAAACAAGAACATTTCAGCCTTTTTTTGAAATATGCAAATATCTTGCTCGACTTCATTCGGTATTAAAAAATATCATTGTTAATTGAGTAGTAACATATTGTCTTTGATTAATGTAAACCTGCATGGCAAGAAAGCCTGGTCAGATATATGAATTACAAAGACATCCTGCTCCCAAGATTAGTTGGATGATCCTACACGATCTTGAGTGCATGAGTTTTTGGCGTAGGTTTTGCATATCTCCAAAACATTTGTCTTGTGAACAACTGCTTAAAAATAATGTAGAGTCCCAAATAGCAACATAATGGTACAACTGCATAAGTTCCAGTCTATAACACCACAACTCCTAAGCTGGGGTATCCCCATGAATCTAATAGAGTACTGTCTGAAAAGGAAGAAATTCTTTAAATGCCTGAATTACTACTGTTACCTTCTTCCTCTACAATTATATAAAAGACATCTGCCTTCATTATAATTAAGATCCAAAAAGAAGAGTCCAAGACCACAATTCCTCAACATACCTTAACAAAAAAGAAAACAACCCGCAACTCCTAACACATCTTAATAAACATTAGTGCTCCTTTGTTGACATAATTTACAAAGCCCATTGAACATGTGGGAGAAACAGACAAATGTAGGTTTTGTAAAACAGAATTGGAAACAGTTGCACACCTTGTTGCCGGTTGTGACACACTAATGACAGAAGGACTGTATACTGAAAGGCATAATAATGTGGCAAGACTGTTGCACTGGGGATTGTGAAAACATTATGGTATTGAAGTAGCTGAAAAACACTGGAAACATCAGCCACAAAGCATCATAGAAAATGATGAAATTTACATCACATGGAATCCCCCATTACCAACAGTTCAAAAGATAGATGCTAGAAAACCAGATATAATGGTTCATGAAAAGAAGACAAAAGTGGCATTGATCATTGAAATTGCCACACCCAGTGACAACAGTGTCTTGCATACAGAGAGACACAAAGTCATAAAATATCCAGATTTGTAGAAGAAATGAGAGCAATGTGGAAGAAAGATACCCAGACAGTTCCAATAGTAGTGGGAGCAACGGGTCTTATAAAAAGAATCTACAATTGTATTTAAATATTTTACCAATACATGTGACCCCATACGAATTACAGAAAGAGTCATTAGTGGGCACATTGCGGGTGCTGCAAAGAGCACTTCTGGCTGATATCAAAGATGGAAACAATACTAATTTCATGAACTTTAATTGTACTTTGACTAAGGAATAGGGTCTATTCCTGTCATGGTATTAGAAACACAAAAGACTTAAAGAAATTAAAAATGGTTGCTACTTTTAAAGGGAATATGCTCTCTAAAGCTTAGAATTTGACTACTAGCACTCTTTTTTTCCCCCGTTCCTATAGACAAAATCAAATGGCACCAACTCATTTGTTAGATATTTATCCCAGGAACCCTTATAGGATGATTACACTGTTAAGAGGTCAAATGAGTCACCCAGTGAGGACATATCTTCTACATGTTAATCGAAGTTCATAGAAAGTCGATTGTACTTCCCTTATCATATACTGGGCGTTCCTCTCAATAACTACTCAGTCACTTTTCCTAGAGTAAAAAGCTGTCTCCTCATTCCAAAATAGGGCCAACACCATTAATGGTAACACAGTTCACATACCCATAGCCCCTCTAGTGGATTGTTTAACTTCTAGCTGAACCCGTCAACAACTTTTGAGTGACATGACTGTTCACTTCATATTGTCACTACCTTTCTAATCAATAACAGACCAGAATGGGTCACACTTCCATGCCTCATATAGAATGCAAAACCTGATCCCTCCCTCAGACAGAAGGAAGAGCCACTACATATTATCTGTTTATTAAAGCATATCTACTCCATTTTATCAGTGTCCTACCATGATTATAATCCTCTTGTTCTTTATCCAAAGATAATGAGTAGATAAAACCATCAACTGAAACTCTAATTCTAAAAAAAAATGACATCTCCAAACCCTTTTCTTCTAATGTGTTGTAAAAAAGAGTAGAATATACTAGCAAGAATCTGTAATGTACCCCCTTGACTTCTTGAGGGATAAGCAGAAGCTTTGAGGATCTTTGCAGTAGGCCAAAGTAATTACCATATCAAGTTGTTTAATTTCTTCTTTCTTCTGAAGCTCAAGTAAACAGAATTAGAACATCATAAGCCCTCTCACCGAGGTTTTGTTGCTTCACCCTCTATCACAAAAAAGAGATAAAGACAAATTAAAAGCTCAACAGATTGGGAGGTTAGACATATAGCAGCAAAGATCAATTGTAAAATAATATTTTCTACTTTAGATAAAATGTTTGTATTTACTTATAGAGGCTATATGAATAAACTGCTCAGCTTGTAAGGAGGAACAGATTTACAAAAGGTGAATACAGGGCAACAATGCAACCCACGCTTGCCAATAGCACAACTGACTTATTCTCTAGTCACATCTATAATTCTCTATCACATGAACAGGGGAAGCTGAATAATTACACCATATGTGTTAACCGGCAATTATCTGCTTCTCTGTTACTGTTGTGACTGTGCTGCACACAGTTCCCGCTACCAGGCAAAATCTATTCAGTTCCCATAGTATCTATCTAAATTTTTGTTTAAAATCAACATAGTGTTTTGTCATTTATTATTTTATTCTTTGATTACTGACTGATTAACCCTTTTTGGGGTCAAATGGGAAAAGGAGCAATCAGTGCTTAGAGGGCAGAGAAACTAATTCTGAATAGGATGGCAGTATATTGCAGAATGTATACACGCTCACTTGCATGTGACATACTCATTTATAGAAAAGTAGGAAGACTGCCAAGTTATCTACAACATGTCTTTGGGATATGAGAACAAATGGTGAAAACCCATGTAGATATAGGGAGGACATGCATACTCCACAGAGAAGGCATCCCAGCCAATAAGCTGACTGCAGAACACAGTGTTGTGAGACCATAGCAATAACTGTTGCACCACTGTGCTGCCATAGTGTATCACCTCCTTTTAAAATAAAGAAGCACAGGTGAGAGATGGCTGGAACAATTAGTGCACATTATTACATTAGTTCATTAGTTCAACAGATTCAGCCAAAAGCTGTGCTTGTTCTTCTATGTCTGTTGATAGCAGTTTGTTGAATGCCTTGCTGTTTTTAGCTGTGGTTTCTTTCATGGTATAACAGCAAACAAGATCATATTCAGCAGGAGCTTGCAGTTTTCTCACTTCATTACTCTTTCTTTTAGTAGCAGTGTTTGGCACCTCAGTGAAGCCTTTGCAATCAATAAGTCCTTAAAATCTTGTATCCTCTTTGATGTACTCATCCTCAGGACTGTAGGGCGGCATGGAAAACATATCAACTGTGCTCTCTGAAGTACAGCCACTACACACTTAACTTTCATTCCATAAGTCTCTCATTCCTACACAGTAGTCATTGACCTTATATGTCATGTGGCTGTTAAATGTAATTGGGGTCATATCTCAAAGACATCTGAGACATTAAATGCAAATGGGGTCACAAACTGAACAGATTTGTGCATCTGTTCTTTTTGCTGAAAGAAACTCAGAGCCATTTGATGGCTCAAGTCTTTTCTCAGCACATAATGGAAAAAAAAACTGGCTAGGTCCTTACCTTTTCTGTTCTCGGTAGACCAATAATTCTTATATATGATGATGGTACTGCTATCTAGAACATTAGTTCTGGTCAAAGTGCCTGGCTCTTTTTGTGAAAAAAATCTGATTGTATTACATGTGCGTTAATGTAGCCATTTGGATAGAATAACCGAGTAATGAGCTTGTTGATATTTTAGATAGTTTTAACTGTCAATATTAAGGAGTTTAGATGTTTCTGTGCCACTGTTTAGGCTGCTAATATTAAGATCTTTAGATTATTTTAAGTACATCTCTGTATATACACAGATAGATATGATTATCTAGCTACAGGAAATGGCAAGTCTTGTGGTACCTATTGCTTCCAGACTTCTCAGTGTGAATACAGACCTCATGGGGGTTAGACTGCACCTGTAATCCATCTGTATTATTTACTCATATTACACGGTGGCAGAAATAAAGAAATACTTTCATTAACCAGCTACCATTGGCTTCAGATCCCTAGAATCCCCATAAACCACCTCTTCCCAGAGTCACTGCATTGGGGGGGGGGTACCCCAGATGTACACTTTTACCAGACGGACTTCATCCCTTAGGATGGGAGGCCTACTTTTTCAATGTGGTATGAACATACTTATGATCGGGAAGCAGAAAATGGATGCCAGGCTCTCATACTGTAGCCAGCTGAGGTTTTCCACTAAGTCATACCTACCTCTGACATGCTGGGCTGATGTTATTGGGTGGACATGGTATAGCACCACAAGGGAAATGCCCACACCTACTTAGTGACATGTCCCTGCTTTCTTTTCATGCCTATACTGCAGCACTGTTTTCCACACAGCAATATTATCACCAGTAATGCTTGGGCTTTGGTCATGTGCCCTCAGCACAATCTCACATCCTGATACCAGTAAGAAGCAAGCAGGTGATAGTTTGTCATTAATCTTCACCTGTTGTCACATTCAGTAGCATCTGGGGCAATGACTGAACCTGGGATATTTGGGTTGCTGCCATGACTTTATCCATATGTGCCACAGTACTGTCACAGAACTGAAGAACTGCAGGCAGAAGTGGAAAATAATATTTGCTAGAATGAAGTGTATCTGCAGAAGTAAAAAAATATATTTGTTTTTAAGAGTTTACCTGTTTGGAATTCAGAAGAATAATACATAGTTAAAACAGCCCAAAATGTATGCCCAATAATTCTCTCACTACATATAAACTTAACAGAAAACTGGAAACTTTGGATCCAGAAACTCAATGTATTCCTGACTGTGAGCAGATTAGTTGAAAAGCCTGAAAAAATAAAGCAAGCTATATTTTTGCACATGATAGAAGTGGTTTACTATAAAACATGCAGTTTCCATTATTTAATATGGAAAACATTGCAATTAAAACATTTAAACAATGCAAAATTGTAAAATGAGCAAATCATAATTCATAACCACACAAAATTGTACAAGCATACTCATTTAAGCATGAATCCCAAGTTCCTTCCCCTTTAGATGTAGGGGCTCTGCTCCCAATCCTGATCTCTCTATATACTACCTCTTAGTTTATACAGACTTGTAGAGGAAAAAAACATTTTTATAAAAGCAGGAAACTCTCACATTTTTCTCCTCTTAAACATGCAGGCTCACATTCAAGTACAACAGTAATGTAGGTTCTCATACTGAAATATAGACAACCTGTGAAAAGCATTGTAATGCAATTGATATTTTGAGATGTGACAAAAAAAGCACACAACAAAACAATACTCCTAGGAGTCTTAAAAGGTATTTACATTTTACTGTTTTTTAATATCAGAATGAGGACATCAGCGCAATAATGGAGAAGTTATTATTGTGAGCCTCAAATGAATATGAATTAATTTGCATGTGTCGTTACAAGGATACTAGTTTCTATAGAAATAGACTATCAATCTACACTTGACTGAGCAGATTACAGAGCCAAACACTGTAAATCTGGTGAGTTGTGTGATCTGTTAATAAGAGAAATAATAATTTGTGGGATAAAACATAATGGAAGAAGAGGAAGACTATCAAAAGAAGCAGATATTACCTCAAAACCTGATGATGTGTTTTGACGAAGTGAAATTAATGGTACATGGTTTAAATAACTGACTGAGAAAATGGATTTGTGTAAGATAAAATGAGTCAAACAAAATGTTAAAAATTAGAATAAAGTGAGGATGTCCTACAATAGGCATGGCTTTGAAAAATGTAGGAATGGTAAAATTAATTCACAGTGTAAAAACAGACCTGAAGTGAACAGACACACAATCATGCAGATACCTCAGATATTGCACAGAGACATAGCAATGGTATTCTTTCAGGCTTAGGAAGCTTGCCAGGAGAGTACCACATACAAATGAAACCTAATTCCATGCCAGTGGTAAATATTCCAAGAAAAGTTCCAGTAGGTCTCAGTAGTAAAACAACAGAAACTAAAGTGATTGGAAAGCTTTAGTTTCAATAATCATTTGAAACAAACAGAATGAGTGACAATATGGTTATGGTTATGATGAAAGACAAATTTTACATTTATATGGATCTAAAATATCTGAACAAAGGAATGAAAAGAGGCCATTACATACTGATTATGGATAAAGAACTGGTTTTAGGAATTCCAAATGCTAAGTTTTTTCAGTACAAGAAGTACACCATAATTTTGACAGATAATACATGATGAAGCAAGGCCAAAAGTGAATACAAATAATATACAGTAAGGGAGGAAAATAATTCCATAGGCTTCTATTTAATATTTAATCAGCACCATTGGTATTTCATCAGCACCAGTGGTATTATAAAGATCTGTTACAAAAGTAATTGAAAGCTTAGAAGAAGTAAACATAGCTGATGCATTATTAATATGGGGTCATACAGAAGAAGATCACAACAAGAGACATTACATTTGCTGAACAGATTAACACAGAATAATCTCATGTTAAATAAGAGCAAATAGCAGAGATATTTAGTGTTAATTTTACCCCACTTACTTAAATTGTTGCCTCTGTGACAATGTGAGGTAGTGCCAGCTATGCCAGAGAGAGTAGAGCAGTGGATGTGTAACATATGCCAGCATAGCTAGCTAGAGTTTTGTAAAGAGGTATATGCCATTTGTATATCAAGCTGATTTTTACAGGTGCTTCTGTTGAAAATGCATTTGTAAAGCTGCTTGTGTTAAAAATATACCAACGGTGGGTCCTGCTGGACAGAAAAGAAATACATCTGTATGTCATATTGTATTGTAACTGTTGAAATGAATATATTGTAACAGAAAATACTGGAAGAGAAGAGGTTAATCTCAGACCAGCAAACTTTGAAAAATAGTCTGAAATTAAAATACCTGGTTTAGGCCATACATATTGTATCTCATACTGCATTGTACTTAGGGGTGAACTAATTGTTGCCCTGGAAAGGTGGAAGTTTTTGAAATGGTTTTATAGCTTCCAGATGCTTATAGCACATCTTAGCAAAGCTCTATGTGTGTGTATGATAACACATGTGTGATAGATTCTGGTTCAGTTTCTAGTAAAAAGGGCAGTAAGGGAACCAGATCTAAGATGACCAGATGTATGTGTTGTCATTCTGTAATCCAGTACTGAAATGATATTTTAATACTAGAATGAGATAGAAGTCTCAGAGCATTCTGTTTTTGAAACCTGACAAGAAGGACCACTCACCTACCTCATATTGCCTTGCTCTAGTAAGTGAACTTTGGAACAGTAATTCTTTAATCAGTCAGGAAAGTATTGTGAGCTTAGTTAAGTATTGTTTTTCTGTATCTGAACCTTCCATCTGTGTTATTTTTAATATTTCCTGTAATCAAAACTCTGGTGATTATTGTAAATTGATATTTAAAATTATCATGTTCTTTTATTATTTATTATTAAATATATTTAAACTTTTCACTGTGGTCGGTCTTCTAGAGAATATTTTATCATTTGAGAGTACTTGTAGCCACTCCTGAAGCCTTGCTGCATTGGGCAAACACTACCATTTGTTTAAGTATTAAAGTTTTGTGTGTGTGTGTGTGTGTGTGTGTGTGTGTGTGTGTGTGTGTGTGTGTGTGTGTGTGTGTGTGTGTGTGTGTGTGTGTGTGTGTGTGTGTGTGTGTGTGTGTGTGTGTGTGTGTGTGTGTGTATGTGTGTGTGTGTGTGTGTGTGTGTGTGATGATCAAATCTCAGAGTATGTGCATCAGCTACGTGGAGTAGGGACACAGAGCACTGGTTTCAGAGAGAGGGTGGTAGAGGACTTAGCTTGGAACACTTGGCTGAGGACTCAACTCTACAGCTGTGGTCAGTGTGGAGTCTTATTTGGGGCCTGGTGAGAGAGAGGGAAAATGTAGCCCCAGGACAGAAGTATGTTCCCTGTGTGCTCTTAAGGAAATGTGTGCTTGGTACAGAGAGCTGCATCTGGAAATACTGTGTATATCTATTTTTGTTCCAAGTGAACATCCCTCACTGGTGTCAGTGGTAAGGACTGAGACTCCTTGATTACTGGCCCAGAGGACAGATGTCACATATTGGTGGCAGTGGTGGGATAGTGATTGAACTTCTGTAGCCTGTAGGCAGTTGTCACTGAAGGTGTGTGTACTCTCAGCAGCCACAAGTAAACATATAGAGTTTCATTTTCACAACAGTTTTATTTTTGTTTAATTTAGTCAGGGAAAGCAGGCAAAGATGTGAGCAGAGGACTATGACAAGCTGAGAAAGAACCAGCTGCCCAAGGTGTGTGAAGCCAAAGGACTGGTGCATGCCAACCTGACTATAAAGGAAATTATTTCAGCTTTAGTTGCAGCTATAGCCGAGACAAGAATGCAGGAAGACAACCTGTCGATGGGGATGTGCAGCCCTCAGAAACAGGACAGTTTACCTTTTCCTCAGAGGGTTTAAAAACCCAACTGGCATTAAAGAGACTTGAACTGGAGGACAAATGTTTGGAATTAGAATCAGCAAAGAGACTGCAGCATTTGGAGGCCAAGGAAAATGAGAAGCAATGCCAACATGAGAGGGAGATGCTGACACTCTGTCATGGTCATGGAGTAATGGGGAAGGGAATAACTGAACCCCAGAAGCAATAAATGTCAGTAAATTTCTTCCACTGTTTACAGAGGATGATAATTTTGATAGTTTTATTCATATACATTTGAAAGAGTATATAAACAGCATAATGCTGACCAAGGACTCTGGGAATGGTTCATGAACCCCTTACTCCATGGTAAAGCTGTAACTGATGTTTCTAAATTGTTTGATACTGACTGTTTAAACCATGATAACGTTAATGTTTACTGGAATGTTTTAAGTTAACACCTGAAGCTTACAGAAAAAAGTTTTATGAGTATAGATGCAAGGCAGATGAAAGTGTATGAGATTTTATTGCTGAGTTAAGCACTTATTTTCAGAGGTGGGTGAGTGGGTGTCACATCACCACTTTTGAAAAGCTGGCAGACCTTTTGGTAAGGGAATACACCCTTAGCACTTTGCATGAGGACATAAGAATCTGGTTGGCAGACCAGGAGTGTAACTCTGCAGATGAACTGGGGAAAATGGGATCTCTACTTGGCAAGCAGGGCATCACTGCACAAGAAGGGTATAGCCAGTCCTTCATATGGATATAAGTGATCCCTTGGTTGGTAGCCTAAACCACCCCAACAGAATCCACCAGTAACAGGGGAAGCCACTAGTTCAGGTACATGGCCAGGATCAAGGGTTAGATGTTTTAAATGTAACCAGTGGGTCATGTAGCATACAGATGACCATGGAAGCAAAGTGGAGAACAAAAGGTGGGTGAATCAGCAAGTGGGAATAACATTATGCCAGTGGTAAGCTGTCTGGAGACAACAGAAGTACCAGACTACCATAGGAGTTTATATCTCATCTTAGTGGATGGAAAATATGCCACTGCTAAGAGAGACACAGCCTCTGATATAACCATTGTGAAGCCTGCAGTGGTTAAAGAGGAGTAGTACTTGCTTGAGAAGTCCACTGCAGTCAGAGCTTTAGGTGGCACTCCATTCCAAATGCCTTTGGCCAGGGTTCACCTTGACTGGGAGGGTGGAAAAGGAAGCAAGCAAGTATGTGTGTTTGAGGATATCCCTGCAGATGTCCTGATAGGGAAGGAGTTTGATAATGCAGTACCTTGTGTGCATGCAGTTACATGCAGTCAAGCTTGGAGACAGGCGCGTGGGGCTTGTAGCCTGAGGGAGACCCAGACAGACCCAACACCTGAAGCCAGGGCTGGTGAGGTGGCTATCTCATGGAGGGAGCTACCCTGTAACAGTGAACCTGAAGGTGAGCCACAGCTTCTGGTAGGTACTGATGTTCCCTTAAGCAGAGTGACTGCAAGGGCAGAGGTGAGTGGTAGTACCCAGGCTGACAGTGAGGCACTGTTATCAGAGGATACCAGATTTCCTGTGGAAGGGGAGCTGGGAAGGGTCACAGAAGTAGAGATGAGACAGGTTCAGGTCTCTCGCTCTACATTATGAGACTTGAGGGAGGTAGATAGGGAGGCACCTGATTCTCAAGGAAAAGGGGAATCTGTATACTGGAACAAAGTGTTACTGTATAGATAGTGGATTCCTGAGGGAAGGCTAGAGGTGAGGTAGTACAGCAATTGGTAGTGCCCAGAGCCTACCGTCTAGCACTTCTAGCCATAGCCCATAAGATTCCTTTTGCAGATCATATGGGCATAAAGCATACCAAGAGACTTATTATACAGAATTTTTATTGGCCTGGGTTGCAAATGATGTAATAGGGTACTGCAGAACCTGTTAGCACTGCCAAAAAGTAGGCAAGGCAGGCAGGAGACAAGGCCAAAGCTCCTCAGATGCCTTTGCCTGTGATTGAGGAGCCATTTTAGAGGGTAGCAATGGATATTGTGGGGCCTGTGAGTACCTGAAGTTCCACAGGGAAGAATTATATCCTGGTGTTAGTAGATTATGCTACTAAATACCCTGAGGTGGGGGTTCTGTCCTCCATTGAGGCAGAGAAGGTGGCAAATGTTTTGTTAATGATTTTCAGCAGAGTAGATTTCCCAAGATAAATGTTGACTGACAGAGGTGCCAATTTCATGTCAGACTTGTTGGCTTGTCTGTGGGAGTGCTGTGGTGTGAAGCAACTAAAGACTGCCCCCACCACCCAGACTAATGGTTTTGTCAAGAGGTTACACTCTACACTAAAGGTCATGCTACAGGCATTTGCAGATCATTTTAAGAGAGAGTGGTACAGATATTTGCCTCAACTATTGTTTGCATACAGAGAGGTATACCAGGAGTCTACAGATTTTCACCCTTTGAATTGCTGCATGGGCATAGGGTGAGGGGGCCTTTAGATTGTATTTGTGATGAGTGGGAGGGTGAGTATGAATCCCAGAAGGATTCTGTTGTGACATATGTCCTAAACCTCAGGACAAGGCTTAGGGAGCTCGTGGACTTGGCTCAGGAGAAATTGGTAGGAGCCCAACAGCAGAAAAAGGTCTGGTATGACTGGAATGCTCGAGTCCGTGAGTATGCTGTGGGACAGCAGGTTATGGTTCTCAGTCCTGTCTGACACAATGAGGTACAAGCAGCTTGGGAGGGACTCTCTGAAGTGGTAAGGAAGGTCAGTGATGTTAACTACATGGTAAACCTGCTAGGCAGGAGACAGGGGCACAAACTCTACCATGTTAACATGATGAAGCCTTACCATGATAGAGAGGGTCTTGTGCTAAGTATTTGCAGTAGGTGGCAGGAGAAGTCTGAGGGGGATTTATGGCTATATAGAACCAGCCAGCAAAATGCCAAGTTATTAAGGTGGAGCCTCGGGTTGCACGCATATGACATGACAGTGCAGCACTGTAGTGGAGTCAGCAATGCCAACACAGATGGATTCTCAAGAGAGGGCATGGGTTAATGTGTTCCCAGACAGGCTTATGTCCCTCAGGTCACATTTCTCAAGGGTCACTTGAAAAACTAGCTTGAGTCTTCAAAGGGGGGGGGGGGGATCTGATGATGTGAGAAAGTGCCAGCTATGCCAGAGAGAGTAGGGTAATGGATGTGGAACATATGCCAGCATAGCTAACTGGAGTTTTGTAAGAAATTATATGCCATTTGTATATCAAACTGATTTTTACAGGAGCCTATGTTGAAAATGTATTTGTAAAGCTGCTTGTGTTAAAAATGTGCCAACAGTGGGTCCTGCTGGACAGAAAAGAAATACACCTGTATGTCAGATTGTATTGTAACTGTTGAAATTAATATATTATAACAGAGAATAGTGGAAAAGAAGAGGTTAATATCCATTCAGTTAACTTTGAAAAGTAGTCTGAAACTAAATTACCTAGTTTAGATCATAAAGATTGTATCTCACAGTTCTGATTGCAGTGAGAGACAAAATATCTCTGAAAATCAGGAATAGGAATCTAACTGTTTTACCCTTAGGGGTGAACTAATTGCTACCTTGGAAGGGTGGAAGTTTTTGAATTGGTTTTATAGCTTCCATATGCTATAACACATCTTAGCAAAGCTCTGTGTGTGTGTATGTATGGTAACACATACAGTATGTGCTAGTTTCTGGTTCAGTTTCTAGTAAAGAGGGTAGTATGAGAGCCTGAAGTCAGATGATCAGATGTATGTGATGTCATTCTGTAATCCAGCACTGAAATTATGTTTTAATACTAGATGAGACAGAAGTCTCAGAGCAGTCTGTTTTTGAAACCTGACAAAAAGGACCACTCACCTACATCATCTTGCCTTGCTCTAGTAAGTGAACTAGGGAATGGTAATTCTTTAATATGTCAGGAAAATATAGTGAGACTAGTTAAGTATTGTTTTTTTGTATCTGTGTGAACCTTTCCATCTGTGTTATTTTTAATATTTCCTGTGATTGAAACTCTGGTGTTTATTGTAGCTATATATTTAGTATTTTCATGTTCTTCTATTATTTATTATTAAATATATTTAAAGTTTTCATTGTGGTCAGTCTTTTAGAGAATATTTTAACCTTTGCGAGTACTTATATTTATTTGGTGACACTGTGGCCACTCCTGAAAGCCTTGCTGCATTGGTCAAACACTACCATTTGTATTAGTATTAATTTTACTCAGTATAATTGGGTACCCTTGTAAGACCCTTAGAGTAGCTGGCTTGGGAGTGTTCTGGTGGTAGTATCTACCTTTTAGTCTGAGCAGAAGGGGAATCACTGATGAATCTGTGCCAGCCTTTTCCAGGTGTGTGTGTGTGTGTGTGTGTGTGTGTGTGTGTGTGTGTGTGTGTGTGTGTGTGTGTGTGTGTGTGTTTGTGTGTGTGTGTGTGTGTGTGAAAATCAAATGTCAAAGAGTGTGTCTGTGTCAGCTACTTGGAGAAGGGACACAAGGAACTGGCTTCACAGAGAGGGTGGTGGATGACTTGGCTTGGAACAGTCAGCTGAGGACTCAACTCTACAGCTGTGGTCAGTGAGGAGTCTTATTTGGGGCCTGGTCTGAGAGAGGGGAAACCAGCCTCAGGATGGGAGTGTGTTCCCTGTGTGCTCTTAAGGGAAATTGCACTTGGTGCAGAGCGCTGCATCTGGAAATACTGTGTGTATCTACTTTTGTTTCAAGTGAAAATCCCTCACTGATGTCAGTGGTAAGGACTGAGGCTCCTTGATTACTGGACCAGAGAAGGGATGTCACACCCTCCCCTCTTTCTGAGAATGTAGTTCTCCTGAAATCACCTTATACAGGTGTTCAAATTTCAGCCAAAGTCTAAAAATAGTACTTTTGTGGGACCAGATAACATACCAAGCTTAATTCTCATCAGTCCTAATTATGCACTATCACCTCTGCTTATCCACAGAGTTTCTCCTTGATGTCTAGAGAACAGCCACTGTGACCCCCCACACACACACAGGAGAGGCTCTCTACAAACTCAAACAATTTTAGATCCATCAGCCTTACCAACCATAGATGCAAAGCAATGAAACATGTCATAGCATCTCTTATTTATGTAGACATAAGCAGCTTATTTGATCCAAAGCCCAATCTGTTTGTGTTTGTATCCTGTTTTATGTATCTTTTAAGCATCTTTGAAAAGACTACAGAGGCTGTGAACAGAGGTCACTCTATGCACACTTCTTATCTTGCCCTGGCCAATGCTTTTAACACTCTTCCTCACAATGGTATTATTGAAAAACTGAAGAAACTTAATATAAACTCTATACTGTCTACTGTATTACAAACTGGATATCCAGCAGATCACAGGCTATGAAAGTTGATGGTACCCTCTCTGATCTCTGTGGCATATCATGGGGTTCAGTGCTGAGCCCTCTCCTATTTGGCAATTATTCTGCAGACATGCAACCAATATTCAAAATGTGGGTGACCAAGTTTGTTGATGACTGCAAGATGGGCACTGTTATCCACTCATCCACTGATAATTAACCGCTACAGCAAGGGCAGAAATATACACACTGTAAATGCAAAAAAGTGCAGCGTGGTAACATTCAGCAAAAATGCTGCTACCACATCATATGTTCTAAATGGTATTCCTCTTCAGACAGATACGGTCGCAAAATATATCGGTATTTATATTGACAATTCTGGCTCTCTCATTCAATAATTATGCATCTAGCTTAATCAGAAAATCATTCTACCTGGCCCAGTTAATTTCCAAGGGAATATCTTCAAGATTCCAAAAGGTTATCCTAACACTGTATTCTTCCCTTATCAGACCCTTCATTGAATGCAGTGACCCCTTAGTATGTACAAATCCTAGTATTATACAAATGGAAAGGCCTCAGAGATTTTTGACCAAGAAAACTAAAAGCATTAAATCATTCAACTATGTCTAAATATATTAGAATGACACTACTTATACTCAGTATCCTATTGGCTGCTCCAAGGTGATCTGTGTCTTGCTTTTTGAGTCATGGAAGACCCACTCGGACTTGCTTACTGTATTTTTACAAAATCAGTGGCTTTAAAACACCAACAGTAGGGCCCCAAATTTGGACTAACAAATAATTCTTGCTGGAGGGATGGATTCCTAACTCAGTGTATGCCCAGCCTATGGAAAACGCTATCACTACAGATCAAGCAAGGTAGTATTTTTGGCTATCATTAAGGCTACTCTTGAAGACTGGATGGGTAGACAGAAATTTACACAAGGATTTTCATTTATGGCCCTGCTTGGATTTGGGAGGTGACCACTGTTACTTTTAAAAAGGGTGGAAAGAACTTTTAAGTGTATGTATTGAAACATATATAGTTAGGCAGCTTATGAACTCCATAATTGCTTGCCTAGCATTGCTACTATGTTTGCGTGTTCCTAAATATTAAACAAGAATGATTAGTATGAAATACATGGAGCATATTCCTTTGTGCGATAGACAAAGTGATATACAGAAAATCTATGAATAGTAAAAGTGCCAGAAGACAAATATGCATTGAAGAGAATTCTAGGAATGCTACATTATCTTAAAACGCTTATACCTAAAACACCTCTGATAACTTATGCCTCTAAGAAAGCTGTTAGGCTAAGATGTAGTCAGGGAATGCACCTATGAATAGGAAAAGAGTTCTGAAATATCTATGAAACTAAAGACACATCAAAGGTAAAATGCTATGATGTGAATAAGCTAGTTATGTGACAAATAGAAGACAGCCAAAATGGTATAGCAGCTGTGATCCTGCAAGAAAACAGACCGGTTTCTCAAGGGACAACAACATTCATAGATATACAAAGAGATATGCTCAGAGAGAAAAATGAACCATTGGAAATAGTGCATTGATGTGTGAACTTCCATGAATATAGCTGTGGTCTAGAAGTTCTGGTGGAAATGGATAACAAACATGTTTAAAACATTAACTTATTCAAAATGTCTTTGTAGAAGGCACTTCTGGAATTGTAAAGGATGTTACTTTATCTAAAGAAGTATGACCGGGAGTGAAACACATTCCAGACAGGAACTGCAAGTAGCAGGTATTTTTATCACAGGATATTTACCAGACACATCAACAACGTCTAAAAGAAGAATTAGAGTTTATCTTAACTAATTTGGCATTTACCAATGACAGAGGAATAATTGAAAACATTTCAGAGAGGTACTGACACTGACTCAGAAATGCAGTTCCTGAAAGATGATACAGTCAAAAGTTGTCCTGAATAAACTCATCAGTTAAGAAATTCAGTTTTATATTTTTTTTCAAGGTGAAATAAATTATGTACTCAGCCTAATGTTCAAAGCTGATAAAATAATACCAAATCAACTACGAAGACAAATATTTGAAAGGATAAATTACATCTGGGTATAACGAATTGCAAAGAAAGAACAAGAGATGTAATGAAATGGCCAATAATGCCAACACAAGTTGAACTAGTAGTACAGAGTTGTATCATATGCAGGACATGTAATAACAGAGTTGTATCATATGCAGGACATGTAATAACAGAGTTGTATCATATGCAGGACATGTAATAACAGAGTTGTATCATATGCAGGACATGTAATAACAGAGTTGTATCATATGCAGGACATGTAATAACAGAGTTGTATCATATGCAGGACATGTAATAACATTCTAGAGGAAGAGAAGATAAGCATATCCAGTACCAAATAATCCATAGAATTAAGATGGTACTGATTTATTCCATTTCAAAGAAGCCATGTATCTTGCATATGAGAATTAGTATTCCAAGTTCCCTGAAACAATTGCAATAAATTCTATATTTCTGAGACAGGGGATACCTGATATGTTCATATATGATAACATTCCACAATACAGGAGTGTGAATTCAAGCACATAATCCTTAAACCACACTAACCCTAGTCCAATAGAAAAGTGAGGGTAACTATTTAAACAATGAAAAATCTCATGAGATCAAGCATTAACCAAAGTTATGCAGATTTCCAGGTGAAAGTTTTTTGGAATAAAGACATATTCAACTGCATGGACACAGTTTTTTACCACCTCAATCAATACTTAAAGGGCAGAAGGTTGAAATACAAATAACTTCCATCAAATGCAATAGCAAAATTCTCTGAAAATCAGTTCAAAGTAAAGGAACAGCTAGAAAGAAATCAGCACTGACAGAAATACTATGACAGAATCTGCAGGACTACAAGATTTACCAGTTGCAGACAAAGTTAACAAAAGAAAAGCTATGAGACAATATGCAGCTTGAAACCAACTTATTGTTCAAATGTCCAAATCATGTTCCAGTGTTATATGTGGGAAAAATAGAAAACTCTTTCAAAGTAATCACAGACACCAGTGTCAGACAAATGCATTGGTCACAGTTCTAGGAACACGAAATGTAACAACCAGTTATGTTACAAGAAAAAAGAGATTATGAGAACTGCGATACTAAACAACTACACAGAAAGATTTCTTGAGTTATACAACAAAAAGAACCCATTCAAAAGAAGACATAGCTGTCCAGCTTAATTGACATATTCAGTTGTCTGCAAATGAAAAAACAGTGAAAAGACAAGACAGAAGTTTGGAGTGATAAGCTACATTTGCTTAATTTTTAAAAAAATTTTTTTTCAAAATTATTATGTGATGTAAATAGCCTATGACATACTTTATTAAAGTTAAACTTAAATAATCAGTGTAATGTAATACAAGCCACCACATAGACTATAAAAACTACAAATTTTATGAGGAATGGACCAAAGATATGAGGCAAAAATTTGGACATTCTGCACACACAGTGACAGTTGAGAGATATGCTTCCAGCCTTTGTAATCTAGCTCCTCTCATACAACATGCACCAAACTAACAGCCAATTAAGAAATAACTGATGATGTGGTGTGGTATATTGAAGAGTTACCCATGGTTGGTGTGGTTTAATCATGAGGGCAAAGCCTGAGTGATTAAATAAAGTCAACCGTGGGTAAATTTTAATATACCACAACCACGGAGTCGGTTATTGCTATTATACAATGACATTATTTAAGAAAAAAATACTTACTTTTCTTAAATAATGTCTTTGTATAATGGTGCCGTACTGTTCTTCTGTGGGTGGTGGTATCCTTCTGCCTTGTTTTGATGTACTGTGCATGTGTATGGAACATGCGTTCCTACACATACCCAGTACATCAATGCTTTGAAAAGGAAGCAACGGAGAAAAGAAAGTCTCCATTGCTCTGTTTTTGTTTTCTTTTTTTTTTTAATTAAAAAAAGTTTTGGCTACATTAGGGGTAGGAGAGAGCGACAGAATGGAGGAAATGCAAAGAAAATCGGGTATGTGTCTTTAGTTTTAAATAACGTACCTGATTTTCTTTATATTTCCTCCATGCTGCCTCTCTGGTATGTTAAAAAAAAAGTTATGGAATGTACAAATGGAAAGAAGTCTGGGTGACTGAACCTTTTTCCATTGGAATATTCTGGGATTTACAATGGGCATGCTGGTTGGGCTGGCCAATCAGCATGCTCGTTTTCAAATATTAATTGACAGTCATTGTATAATTAACATTAACCAATATGTGCACATAATCACTAGCACAAAGACGACTACAAAAATATCTTTGTAAACACCTACAAAGTAACTTCCCAACAATTTTGACAACTGTATATTCAATATAAACCCAAGGCAATAAAATACACATTTGACTGTATATGTAACATGAAAAAGCTCCTCTGTTTCAATGCTAACCCTAACTCTGCCCCTGCCCCAACTTAAAAAAGCCCTTCTTATAATGCTACCACTACACAAGACAGCTCATATACTTACAACACAAACAAACACACACACACACACACACACACACACACACACACACACACACACACACACACACACACACACACACACACACAAATACATACATAAAATCTATCTCATAACCTAACCCTAACTCTAAATACTCACATTCACACACATACCTAATCAATCTCCTGAACTAACCTTTACTCTAACCTTAATGTGTATAATTCTACAAATGAACACCTAAGTAGGCTGAAAACCATAGCTATAATTGCTAACACTTGAACAGATCCCCATGTCCTTAATGCTTTATTTCTAACATGTTTCACTATTTATTTCTAATAATTTTCACTGTTTCCACCTTCGCAATTATAGCTATAGGTTTCAGCCTACTTAGGAGTTTGCTTGTAGATTTATACATTCATCCATCCTCAACCCCTTTTTCCATTTTGCACATGGGGTCGGAATGTTACTTCAACAGTGGCAATCATCTTGAGCAAAAGTTTACACCACTGGGTGGCTAGCCCTGCCACAGATGATTTATACATATGCTCATTAATATTACAATATGTTTTTTACACACAAACCTAATGAAGTATTTATTCTGTATGAAAGCGATCTTTGTTAAAAGTATTCCAGTTTATAAGTTACTAATATTTATTCTGATAGTTGTTTAGTTGTAGATCTTTTTGTTAGTTAAATATTTTGTTAGTGAGTTAAGTTTGGATTAGTAGATTAGCCTTAATAAGCTGTTTTATATTATATTTTTTAATTTGTCTGTAGCTTTTAAGTTTCAGTTCTGTTTGTGTGTTTCAATAAAGGATATTCCATTTTCAACTGTGGACTACCTACTATTTTATTATTTTGTACATATTTTAAAGTTCAAATTTTATTAGTGAAGTAGTTGTATAACATATTTCAAGGAGTGAACTTCACACCATCCACACTGCAGAGCTTCTCCTTGGTTTGTTTTTGACCCAGTATAGGTGGAATATTGGGTTTTCTGAGATTTTGAGGGATACCAGAGATTTTTCTTTCTTTATATAGGTTTCACATTTTAGCATTTTACATGTCATTGCATTGAACAGTGTTTTGGTGCTGTATTTTTAAATAAAAATCAATGTTTTTCAGCTTTTCCTGGTTAGGGGTTGCCACAGCAGATCACCAGTCTGCAAATTGATTGGCAGTGGAATTTTTACAGTGTTGAGTTGCCAGCCCATCGCCCAGCCTTCACAGAAGGCACACGTACACATGACACGCACCTACCTGCATGTCTTTAAAACTCATTTGACCACAGGGATGACATACAGACTCCGCACAGAAGGCACTCCAGCAGAGAATCGAACCAGAGAACCTCTTGCTGTGAGGTGATAATGCTAACCACTGCACCACTGCAGCCAGTGTTGTGTTTTTAAGTACTAATGATTAATTAGAGAGTGTCACATGTTTTTAGAGTATTTAAGTAAGAGGTAGGGGTGTGTTAGTTAGTTCTGAAGAAGTTCTTAATAATTGTACTGGAATAAAAGAGCTCAACTTTGTATTAAAAGCTTTTATTTATTCTTTGTTGGTCTCACCTTTGTGGGCTTTAACTATTATTAAGTTTGTGTTTTTATTACTATACACTATACTATACTTTACTATACTGTACTATACCATACTAATAAATGGTTGTAGTTAAATAGAATTAAATTGAGACAGCTTACTTGCTACACTCTGTTAATATAATTTATACCCTGTACATTGTTGTGTCCTTGTACATAATGCTGCAAACTATAAATGTATTGAAAGATAATGTAGGTAAGTCCTACTGCTCTGTATGTTAAGCTCCATTGCCTCCCACATTCATGTATAAATGTACATTATTTTGTTGTGTTTTTACTTGCATAACAGTCATGTATTGATATGTTCTTGTGCCTGTTAACTCATTATCTGGTGTTTTTCCTTCCAAACCATTGCTGAAAATAGGGTCTGCCTAGTCCAGTGATGGCGAACCTATGACACGGATGTCAAAGGTGACACACCACAACATTTTGGGTGACACACCAGTGTTCACCAACACAAGTTACCAAAGAAACTGAATGAACAAAAATACAAGAAATATGTGACCCTGCACTTATTTATTAAAACACTCAGCACCAAAAAGTCATTAATTGATGTTAATCAAATCAAATGCAATGTGTTCCATATGTTTTGTTTTCAGTTTAATTCAAAATTACTATTAAAAGTAGGGAAACTGTTTGGTGCACTATTTTAAACACGATTATTAGTGCATTTATCGTTTTCTCTATTGTAAGTCACTGATTTTTCTTTATCTTTTATAATACATAGCAACACATGATAGGACTGGATTTTCTTAAATAAATGAACATGTAAAGAATTGTTTTTCTTTTGTTCAGGGGGGGGCGGTGACATGCCAACGGACACACCAAGCCCAAAAGATTTGCCATCACTGGCCTACTGAGAGTTTCCTAGTTAGCAAATATAAATGATCATGTAATGATACTTCTTTAAGGTTTTTGATGATCTGATTCTATGTACATTAAGTATGGAGGTTTTAGCATAGCTTGTACTTTTTCTGAAGCTTCTGCACACAGGTATATAAAGACATCCATTTGATTTCTTAACTTTGAATAGTAGGTTAAGAAGAGTTAGTAGATATACACAGCAGGCTGCAATCTATTTAAAGAAAACTAGTTAGAAGTATTGGCACTAGTACCTGTCACTCGTCTGGTGTAGATTAATAGATGAAGAGGCCTAGGTGTTCATTTAAATAGCTTTATTACACACAAGCACATCAGGATCGAGGACTGGAAACACAAACTTAAATGAACTAATAACCTAACTGACTACTTCACTCGTACATGCTTACACTGTGGCTGTTCACTCAAAATGGCACTGCTGCCTGCACATGCTCTGTATTTATATGCACATGCCCACTGACTGTAAAGCTTCTTAAAGATAAAAAAACACACACTCTGATCTACATTGTCCCTCTTTGAGAATCTGGTCATGTACTGTAAAATGACAATGAGATTAGGCATGCAATTATATAGATTTAAACATAACTAAAATAATCATGTCCAGGTTGCCGTGTATCTTGTACTAGATCTGGAAATATGACTTGATCTTGTTATGTAAAATTTAAGACTGGGTTTAGCAACAGGGACAGTCACTGGCGAATGTTCAGTTACAGGGACATCAGGGAAAGCATCAGGAACATGAACAGATGCGAAGACATTTCCTTCGACAGGAACATTAACCAAGTTGCTCTGAGAGTTAGAGTCTGTATCACAGATACAATGCTAACTGCGGTGGTGGTGCTGCGGCAGCATTGTCGCCTCATAGCAAGACGTTGTCCCGTTCGATTCTCAGCTAAAGTGTCTTCTGTGTGGAGGCATGCGTGAATGGGCATGCCTTCGCTGAAGGTTGTGCGTCCGGGCTGGTAACCCGGTACGTAAAAATCCACTACCAATCATTAGCGGACCAGAGTTCCGCTGTGGCGACCCCTAACCGGGAAAAGCCGAAAGACACAATCACTGATACAATGCTGTGATAATGGTTCTGACACCAGAATGAGATGTCTCTGATTCTGTCTGTATTCTATGCCCTGAGATTCCACTATGTAGGATCTTGGCTCCTCACATAAACTTTTCAATAGACCAAGTCGATCAAAACCTTTTGCCATTTGCATCCTCACTATTTCTCCTTCTTTTAACAAACTGAGAAATCTGCTCATTTTATCATAATAGGAATTCTGAGATTTTTGAAAAGTTGGCCCTTAATTGCTTTGTTGTTCTTAGCATTGGGAACCAACACACTTTTACTGATTGGTAAAGTGGTTCTAGTTTGCCTCGATAGATGTCTCTGAGCAGGTGAACCAAGTAAATTGTCCCTGGGTATATTTCTGAGGTTAAGCAAATTCAGAAAAACAATGGTATTGTCACATTTTATATTTCTCCAACAGCTGTTTTCCACTTTGTACTGCATGTTCAGCCAAGCCATTTAACTGTGGGTTCCCAGAACTACTAGTAGTAAGGATAAAGTCCCACTCTTCTGCAAATCTCCTGAATTGTTAACTTGTAAACTGTGCGACATTGTCAGGAATAACTTTGTGTGGACTACCATGGACTGAGAAATGATGTTTCAGCTTAGTAATGACAGTACTGGACATTAGGTTAGGTAGTAGGTCAATCGTGAACCAATTTAAATAAGAGTCTATTAACACCAAGTAATGTTGACCATTTCACTTGAAGATATCTATGGCTACTGTCAACCAAGGTAGTTCAGGAATCTGGGTTACCTGAAGTGGTTCTTTTTGCATGTGCCATTTAGTACTATTACAAACAGAACAAGACGAAAGTACTTTTTCAATATCTTTTGACATAGAACACCAAAATACTAGTCCTCTTGCCCTTCTTTTGGTAGAGTCAGTTCCTGGGTGGCCACAATGCAAAATCTGGATGTACTCTTGTTGTAACGGTGTTGGAACTATGACCTTTGGACCTTTTAAGATGATACCATCTTGTATTGAAATCTTGTCTTCGTAAGGAAAATAAGGCTGTACTTCTAGTGGTAAACAAGATTGCTTTGACAGCCATCCGTGACTGGTAAAGTGGTTGAGCTTTTGTAGAACTGGATCAGACTCTGTGATCTCTGAGCTCATCAAGTCTGGTGGAAGAAAAATTATGTACTTTCATAACTTCAAAATCAAGTGTCTCTTTGCCAAGCTTTTCTGTGGTATTTCTCAGCGATCTGGATAAAGTATTAGCAAGATAAAGACATTTGCCTTTTGTATAGACCATTTTGAAGCTGTACTTTTGCAATTGGAACATCATTTGTTGCAGTCTAGCTGGAGCTGTGTCCATTGGCTTCTTTAAAATAGTGACTAGAGGTCGGTGATCAGTTTCTATTTGGATTGGTCGGCCATAAATATAATCATGGAACTTTGAACATGCAAACACAATTGCCAAGAGTTCCTTCTCAGTTTGAGCATACTGCATCTCAGGTTTGGTAAGAGTTCTCAATGCGTAGGCTACTTGTCTACCCTCTTGAAGAATAACTGCACCTAGAACAAGCTTAGAAGCATCACAGGAAAGAGTTACTAGTTTATGTACATCATAGTATCTTAAAGTTGGTGGACTGGCAATTTTCTGTTTCAGGACATAAAATGCTCTTTGGTGGTGTTCCAACTAGTACCAGCTTACATTTCTGGGTGTCAGCTCTCTTAAGGGTGCTGATTGTTCACTGAAGTCTGGTATAAACTTGCCTAAATAATTGGCCATACCAAGAAAATTTTATAAGGCTTGGACATTGTCGGGAGCTGACATCTCAAGAATGGCTGTTTGCTTGGAAGATCTGGTCATAAAACTGAACTGGTAAACAAATGACCAACATAAGTAACTTCTTGTAGCCTGTATATCTACACTTCTGAGGATTGAGCTTAAGATTCACTTCACTTGCTCTTTCCAGAACTTTCCAGAGGTTTCTGTCATGCTCTGCGTCACCATTGCCTCCTATTAGTATATCATCTACTATAATAGCACAGGGATAGCATAGGGATAGGCAGAAAAAATTAGCTCCATTGCAAGCTAAAAGACTGCATTGGCAAAATATATTCCAAATGGCATTCTTAGAACTCTGTATCTACCAAATGCTGTGCTGAATGTAGTTAGTAGTGGAGAATTTCTATCAAGTATTATTTGCCAAAATGAACTCTGCATCTAAGACCGAAAAAAACAGTGGCATTTGGCATGAGGGCAGCAACTTCCTTGACTGTACACATAGGATGGTGAGGTCGCTTTAATGCTTTGTTCAAATCCCTTGGATCAATATATATACTGATATCATCTGAGCTTTTCATGTGGCGTACTACCATGGAGGATGCCCATTTAGTTGGTTCTTCTATTGAACAAACCACTCCTAAATGCACCATTTTGTCTAACTGAGCTTTGACTTTGTTCTGCATAGCTACTAGAACTTTCTGCACTGGTCTGACAACTGGGCTACACTCTGGATCTAACTTCATGAAGTATAGAACTGGGAGTTTGCCTAGTTTGTCTTTGAAAATATCAGCATACTCTGAAAAACAAGTGTCGGTGAAATTTGAGCTGAGACATATGTTTACATGATGGACTTCTTTGGTAAATGAAAGCAGTCTCATTTTCAGACTGTCTCTGAGGCCTAATAATGAGCTGTTCCTAGCAGAGTAACATGAAAGCACTACTGAGCCTTCAGTTTGAATCTCTTCAACTCCATAAGCAACAAGCTTCACACAGTTTGCTAAATTAGGTTTTTCACCAGCTTTTACTCTAGCAAATGTTTCTGCTTGCATAACATTGCACTTTGAACCAGTATCTACTTTGAGCTCTATGGGTCTCCCATTAATCAGAACAGAACAAAAATACTTAATTTTTTGCCATCAAATCTACTGCATTGATTGAGTAAAAAAAAAAAATCTACTGCATTGACCTTTCCACCAAGCACAGACACACCATCTACATAAAAAGTAGGGTCACAGCTTTCTTCTTGATCGACTAGCTTCTTTGAATGACTTTTCTTAATAAAAGAAGGTGTCTTGTTTGATTTTCAGAGCTTATGAAAATGGTTCCATTTCTTATACTTGTGAAATTGTTGACCAAAAGCTAAGTTCTCATTTGGGTTCATGATTTGCACCACAATTATTACAGTTGACTATTAAGTCTGCCTCGGGTTTTGATGAGTCACCCTTTGTTTAATTGCATGTGCTCTAGGCATTACTGAAGCTGCTCTAGATTTTGCCTGAGCTCGTGCTGTGCTTGCCACGTGGTTAGGCCTGTTTCTGTTAAACATGTGCTGCATACTATCTACATTTGCACTAGAAGGTGCTGGAAGCATGCTCTTATCACTTGTAAACATATTGGTGTGCTTCTCTATAAGCTCATATAGTTGACAGATCTCTATGGATTTGCTCAATGTTTAATCACTGTCTCAAGGCAAAATCTTTCTCACTGCATCATTATTAACACCAAACACAAGCCTGTCTTTCATCAACTCGTCTGTCAAATCACCAAATCTGCACGTTATTGCCTTATTTCTCAAGTCAGTTATATATGCTGCAAAAGATTCCCCAGGCATTTGATCTTTTCTGTAAAATAAGTGTCTTTCCAATTTAACATTTGTTTGGGGGTTACACATTTCTTTAAATTTATGTTTTAAGCACTCAGGGACTTCCATTGATTCAGCTTGTACCACAATATGGCAGTCTCCTCCTCCTCTGCATAAACCATGGGTACATACACAAATGAACACTCTCTTTCCATGGCTTCTGAACCAGATACATTAAGCAAAATAAATGCCCTCTTACATGTGTCTTTGTCAGAAAAAACAGCCGGTATGAAAATATTGTATTCCTGCTCAAACACTCTCCAATTTTCTGCAATATTGTTATCAAACACAAGTGGTTTGGGTCTGCAAAATGCCTCTGCTATGCCCAAAAGTAGTTTCAAACACACACATATGCCAGAAATTCGTAGTAATGCTCAACTGCACAATAATCTCTTCAAAATGACTGTACTTTGCAAAATAACTGTACTATAATAAAGAACACACTGCAAATACTTTGCACACTTCTAATACTTTGAATAACTCTAGTTATACTTTGAATAGCTCTAGTTAATGCGAAATAGTAGCTCATATAAAAAAATGCGGTAGTTTGCTTAAAATGTAGCCGTTTTGCCTTTTTCATGCTCATTATGCAATTCAGAAATTACTCTGAGCGGTTTCATATGTATTTTGAACATTTTTATCAAATATCATAATTTTGAACATTTCATTTAATTAATAATTCATTTTGAGCATTTTGAATGCTTTGTTTTATGTTTGTTGCGAGAAAAATCATTTATGTGAGTTTTAGTACCTGAAATTCATTTCTGACCTGTTTGCGAGTTGTTTGAGCAGTTGGGGTGATCCACTCTTCTATATTCCTCCATTACTAGCCGTGTGCCTCATGGTCTAACTTCCGGATCCCATTCTGGCACCGTGTTGCCCGTCTGGTGTAGATTAACAGACAAAGAGGCTTGGGTATTCATTTAAGTAGCTTTATTACATAAAAACACATCAGGATGGAGGAATGGAAACACAAGCTTAAACGAACTGATTAACTGACTACTTTACTCATGCATGCTTGCACTCTAGCTG
Organism: Protopterus annectens; assembly: GCF_019279795.1. Lineage (NCBI taxonomy): Eukaryota > Metazoa > Chordata > Ceratodontiformes > Protopteridae > Protopterus > Protopterus annectens. Next base: position 735,632,246 of record NC_056743.1, read on the forward strand.
TTCACTCAAAATGACACTACTGCTGCCTGCACGTGCTCTGTATTTATATGCACGTGCCCACTGACTGTAAAGCTTCTTAAAGATACAAACACACTCTGATCTACAGTACCTAACACATTTTTCTTGAATATGTTCACTCTCCTCATAAAAAATGATCTATTGCAGCAACTAAATTGTAGCAGAAGTCAACATGTTGAGCTCCACTGCTTACACGACTGTTACTCACAATGTATGTGCTGTAATCCTCAATAATTTTTTTTTTCTGTACTGCTAGGTAAACCTTCAGCTAATTGGGAAGTGACTGCTTTGCTGGATGCCTTGGACATTCTGTCGTCTTGATGCTAAACAGAAGATTCTAGTACTGCCCTTGCTGTTGTTTTTTATCTTATGCCAACAGATACCATACTTATCATTTTAAGCAGTGGGCATCTGTTGAAATTTCTAGGATAACTTACATGTATTATGGAAATAAGTCAAAAGGTATACTACCTCAAAGAATACCCCCACTTCAAGGAACTGTGATCTTGGAGTTATTTATAAGTAGCAGGGTAGGGGTGGCACAGCCATTGATGTTGGAAAGTGTGGGAGGTGTTTTAGTAGTATAACAGCAGGATTTGGAATTCACTCTTGTTTTGTCTGAATCATAGCTTATTTCTTGGTTTTAGGAGACCTGCAATTTTAGATCTCGTGCTTGTAATAAGGAACCTTTTTGAGGGGCTGCACATCTGTGCAAGTCTATTAATGTTTAAATGGCAGGGACTGAAAAAATGCAGACCTGCACAATGTAACTCCTTTATAGCTTATTAAATTAACTCATAAACTGAAACATCAACCAATATGACATTTCACACTGGTAGAAAAAAGCTGTCTGCACAAACCATGAGAAAACTATTTTGCAGTTGTGCACTGTCCACCGAAACAAGACAAAACAACACAGAAATGTTCAGTTTTCTTTTTAATCTATGGTCACTCAGTGTTATGCAGTTTAACAAATTGTTTAGAAGCATAAACTCTGCTTTGCAGGCAATCTGCAAAAAAGTATGAATTGGACTGCATTTTCTTGTCCTCTGTAAAGTACACTGATGCACTACAATTTATAAGCCAATAAATAAACAAGAGACACTGTTTGTACTTACTGTTTGCTTCATTTCAAGGGTACAGTTTGTGCTATTTTTGCTCTTCCTATTATCTTCCTAGGTCAATTACTTAAAACTACTTTCTTTCTCTTGGAAAAGGTTACCTATGTACCTGCACCCATACTTCAATTGTTTTTCCCTAGAGAAGTGGTGGTCCGTTTCACCGCATTGTACTAGATTAGTAGCACAAGAATTGTAGCTATTAGGAAGATACTGCACTACACTGACCTGGAATTGGCTGAGCTTGGTTTCCCTGACTGTTTTCTTAGCAGCTGGCCTAGTCCAGTTTTTCTGGCTCACAACCTTGTATTACTTTGTGTCTACCTCCCTCCCCCACCTTGAACCTGCACACCTCCCTCCTACTCCTGCTTAATTACAGAGGAATCAAAAAACCTGGTGTAGAAAGGCCCCTTCTTTTGATTTAGCTTTTCTGCCTTGCTTCATAGGAATCCCCAGTAGTGTACTTGAATGTAAGTTCTACCTGGTATTGTTTTTGTTTGTGATTCTTATTGCTATTTTTGTGAAGTTTTACACATGGTATGTTTTTCTTCATGCATATTTTTGGTTGGTAACAGCTCTATTTGGTCACTTGTTTTATGGACTTGTATTTCAAAAACATTTTTGTTTTGTTTACTTTACTCTATTTGCCCTGCATATGAGTGTTTTTGTTATGCCAGTATAGAATTATATTCATAGCATATTGTGGCTTTAAATAACAGGTAAAATGCTGCTTTATTCACTAATGTGAATATTGTCACCTGCTATGTGTACTTTTAGATCAGTAACCTGTTTGGCAATTAGAGTAGAACTTATTGTAATCTTCGAGGGATAGAAGGGACTCTGTGTTTCTACATAACATCACTGTTATTTCTGACTTTTAGTGGAGAATGCTAAATTGTGTGTAGCATCTTAGTAGTTACTGTTTTCTCTTCATAACCTTTATAACAATACATACTAGTTTAATGTATGTTATAATAGCTTGGGATCAACTGCAATTACCTTCTTTTTTTTTGTCTCTGCTATCCTTGCATTTTGTGTTGCTCATAGAATTATGCTGTTTCTTACAAGGTATGCTGCTCCTACCTTGCATCCTCTATTTTAGTTATTTGGTAAGCGGAGTGATTTAAAACTTCAGACCTAATATGTACCTCCTTTTCCTTTTTATTTCCAGTCTCCCCAGCAAAAGTTTTATTCTGTGTATTGGCCAACCTCCAATAAATCAAAGGCTGTCTGGTTGCCCTGCACTGTGAGACCCTGCATCGGTGGAACACTAAAGTGCTTTTAGCTACACTAGTGTATGTTAGAGTTGTATTTAATCTGTCATCTAAACTGAAGACTTTTTGCTATAGCCTTTTACTGTAAGCGTGCACACTACTTGCCCCCCTCCCCCCATTTTTTCTCTTCCTATTGTACTCCTAGGTTTGTTTGTGTCTTTCGTCTTTTAGGGGTCGCCACAGCGGAACTCCGGTCCGCTAATGATTGGTAGTTGATTTTTACATGCCGAGTTACCAGTCCTGAGGCACAACCTTCAACGAAGGTACGCCCATTCACGCATGTCTCCACGCAGAAGACGCTTTAGCTGAGAATCGAACTGGACAGCATCTTATTGTGAGGTGACAACGCTGCCGCAGCACCACCGCCACGTTACTTAAAACTACTTTCTTTCCTTTGGAAAAGGTTTACCTATGTACCTACAGCCCATACTTCAATTGTTTTTCCCTATAGAAGTGGTGGTCCTTTTCACCACACTGTACTAGATTAGTAGCACAAGATTTGTAACCATTGGGAAGATACTGCACTACACTGACCTGGAATTGATTGAGCTTGGTTTCCCTGATTGTTTTCTTAGCAGCTGGCCTAGTCCAGTTTTTGTGGCTCACAACCTTGTATTACTTTGTGTCTATCTCCCTCCCCCACCTTGAACCTGCACACTTCCCTCCTACTCCTGCTTAATTACAGAGGAATCAAAAAACCTGATGTAGAAAGGCACCATCTTTTAACTTAGCTTTTCTGCCCTTGCTTCATAGGAATCCCCAGTAGTGTACTCGCATATACCATATTCCATTCTTTTTTAAATAGTACTCTACTGACTCCTAATTTACTGCATGTCCCTTTCTAAACCCCCTGGCATAACTACATTATTTTCCTACTGCTCAGTGAACTGCAGCTCCCTGTTTGTAAAGAAAAATAAAAACAGAAAATACCTTTTTTCTTTAGAATCTAGCTTGTCTAATTGTCCTTAAATCTGGCTGTTTATCTTCCCCAGACACTGGATTGCACTGGCTGAGTGTGTTTTTTTTTTTTTTTTTTTTTTTTTTTTGTAGTTTGTTCCAGGTGTAGCCTGTGCTCAGGCTCACTTCGCTCCCTCCCATATCATTTCCTTTATACCTAACCACAGGTCCCTCCCAACCATCAAACTCCTCCCCTTCCTGATAGACAAGCTAACACCCACTACAAACTCTCTCCCTACCTTACAACTCCTCCCTAAACTCTCAACCAACTCACCCTATTAAAGCCCTCTCCTCCTCTGCAAAGATGCCAGACTTAATCATTCCTGTCATACTTCTACCTGCACTGCTCCTCCTACACAACATAACATCACCTCACATACTCTTAACCCCTATACATAAAGCCCCCACCTACACTCACCAAAGCTGATTTTCTTACCCTCAGCAACCCATACTCATCTCTGCGTCTATCCTTCCAATGAATATACTACTGCCTAAAGTAAAAACTCATTTTTTTAACCATAGTGCATCTAAGTATACAACAAAATACTTTCACAACTACCCAAGAAAAAATTAAAGCTTATGACTTCCCAAGGACTATGCTCTTGTCAGGTGATATACACCCAAACCCTGGTCCTACCACTATTCCTAACACCTCACAAAATATCACCCCCAATTCCAATCAACCATCTGTACCAAAAAAGAAAATTTCCTTCTATTCTGTCAATACTCGAAGTATGCTCAACAAACTAAGACAGTTTCATGCTTGGTATCTCTTCACACTCCAGACATTATCTCTGTCACACAAACTTGGCTTAAACCTCAAAACCAAGATAAAGACATTCTTCCTCCAGGTTATAATATACTACACCAAGATCACTTAAAGAAAAAAGGTGGAGGTGTTACTTTAGTTTACCTCACTCTCTCCCTTCCTAAAGAATCAATTCCCTCCATTACACCTGCTGAAATACTAATAGCGAACCTCAAACCCAATGACTTTACTACCATCACATTAGTAGCCATATATATTCCACCAGGGGACAACATCCCCTAAATGGAAAGTATGCTGTCATATCTCTCCCTAAATTTCCCTAATGAAACTATCCTTCTTGGGGGTGTAAACATTAATTGGCATAACCTTAATAATCCAAACCCTTCACAACAGATAAACCTCCATGGATTTACACAACTAATCTCCAAACCTACCCATACTAATAACTCTCATTCTTCAAGCTCCTTGATAGATTGGATACTTGTTTCTAACCCCAGCAAATACCATAACCTTGAAACTCTACCTGATGCCCTGAGCGACCACTCACCTATAAAAGTGCTACAATTCATCACCTACCTCCCCCAACCACATCAGCTTATCACCCGCCGCAAACTTTCAACCTTTAACCCAGAGACTTTTAAAACCCTCCTCTCTAGAATTAACTGGAATTTCCTTACTTGGCTCCCACTCAGTGAAGCAGCAAATGCCTTCAACTCAACTTTCCTAAATATTTTAAATTATCTAGCCCCCACTCAGAAAAGTTCAATTAAAGCCAAACATTTTACCCTGGCTAACTAAAACCACCCATTCCCTTATGAAATCCCGAGATAGGGCATGGAAAACATGGGTACAAACTAAACTTCCAGCTGACCTCCTAAAGTATAAAGAACTTAGAAATCAGACAAGAAAACTTATCAACAAAGACAAAAAGACTTTTATTATAATCCCCCCAAAACATTAAAATCTGATCCAAAAAATTTCTCTCAAACCTCTCCACTGACTATATCAGAACTCTACTCTCAAAACTCAAATCATGCTCTGTATCAGCAGACAATATTCCTTCTTTCTTTCTCCATATTGCTGCATACTCCTTTGCTATGCCTGTATCTATACTAATCAATTGCTCCATCTCTGAGTCTAAAGTTCCTTCTATCTTGGAAACAGTTTTATACTCTTCCTATTCATAAAGTGGGTAACTCCACAGAAATATCTAATTTCAGACTTATTGCTATCCTCTCCCCTCTCTCCAAAATCCTTGAGAAATGTATACACAAACAAGTTATGCATTATCTCTTACAAGAAAAACTTCTCACTCCAACACAGCATGCTTCTGTCCCAAGCATAGTATAACCACAGCTCTACTATCATTTCTCAACACCTTAGCCCTGGGTAAAGATGATCACAAACTCATATCTTGTTTATTCCTTAACCTTTCTAAGGCTTTTGACACTGTCTCACTGCTACTTACTAAACTTGTCGACCAAAACTTCTCCCCTGATACAGTTGCATGGTTCTCTAGCTATCTCGCTGATGAGCTGCAGTCAGTACAATGGTACTCAACACTATCTACCCCTCTCTCAGTAAGAACTGGTGTTCCCCAAGGTTCCATTCTTGGACCTCTACTCATTAATATCTTCACCAACTCACTCCACTCCTCTTGTCCTTGTTCTAACATTGTCCGATACGCAGATGACTCTACAGTCATAACTATTGCTAATACCCCCTTAGAACTCCTAACAAATACCCAGACATCTTTCAACTCACTAGAGACATGGCTCACTAATAATCAGCTCATCCTCAACCCTAAGAAAACAAAATTACTACTCTTTCTACCTAAATCTAAAAACCACATTAAACTTTCCTTCTCCATAAGGTCCCTAAACAATACTCCTATAGTAGTCAAAACTAGCACAAAACTCCTTGGCATTACCATTGACGACCAACTAAAATTCGATCTTCACATTAACAATTGTATCAAAAAAAACACCAAAAGTTAGGGCTACTGTACAGGAACAACAAATTCCTAACTACCATAGCTAGGATTTCTCTTACCCATGCTACCTTCTACCATGCTTAACCTATTATTCCCAAATACTCACAAATCTGAACTTCTCCCTACTTACCAAATTAAATCAAACATATAAATCTAAATGCATAAAAAGTAAAGGAAGCAACAGACGACGGCTGTAGAAAATGCAAAATAGTTTAATCCACAACAAACATAGAATGGTGAGCACTTTCGTGGGCCAAGCCACTTCATCAGACATTGAAACAAAGTATAAAATTCCTTTATATATCATCCTACACTCACTAATTGGGACCCCACCTTAATTTAAAGTCACAAGTCATTCCATGTGCAAATGAAAGACAGCATATAAAAGCAGCATATAAAAATGGTACATAAAACAGCATATAGAAAACACATTTAAAAACATGAACCAACATTTTTAAAAACTAAAATACACCAAAGGTATATTAATATTTCACTTTAACAAGTCTCTTCCTAGGAGAATGGGCTTGACATTCATTTTGTCATTGAGCCCCCTGCCCATACTGGCCCTAAGTCTCACAATCCATTCAAGTTTTTTCGTCTCAACTTTCAATTTCACATCACCTCCCCCCAAGGTTGTCCACAACTCTGTCAATGGCCATGAAGGTGAACCTATGTGTGTCACCAAGGGTTCCTACATGTTTGGCTAAGGCATTTGTCTCTGCCTTCCCCCTATATCATAGGAGTGTTCCCGCATACAATCTCTCAACCTCCTGGTCGTCATCCTTACATAGAATGACGCACAGGCCACACAATGGGCCAAGTACACAATATTTGTACTATTACAGTTTGCAGAGAGTTTAAACTTAAACACTCTGTCCATATCAGGATGCTTGAAATCTCCACTACAATCTATATACATACAGAAATTGCAGGCTTTACAGGGAACGGTACCACCTTTACCCCCACTAGCACGATTCTTTACCAGGCCATGTTGTGACCTAGGTCCACACAGGATCCTTTTCAAGTTCTTTTCATTTTTATATACAGACTTTGGGATATCACCTACTAAACCTTTAATAGCATCATCAGCACACAGGATGTTACAATTCCTGTGAAAAATGTTTTGTAGAAGCTTGATGTTGCTGGAGTAAGTTACTGACATTCTCACTTGTCCATCCATAGTCCCTACCCTCTGCACTGGTCGTTCACTATCAAAGAAGTATGGTCTACCCTTTGTGCTCCTACATTCCATTACACCCCTCAGGGTGTCCTGAAGTTCAGTGGGGGCATAACCCCTCTGTAAGAACCTCATCCCCAGATCACCCAACTCACTTTCAAATCTATCCTGATCGGCTGTCAACCTAGAAGTCCTCAGTACCTGCCCCCTCACAATGTTCTTAAAAATGTGTTGGGGATGCATGCTCTTTTTGTGTAAATAACTATTTCTATAGCAATCCTTCCTGTGTATTTCTGTTTCAAATTGTCCATCATCCATCTGTATAACCTTCACATCCAGGAAGTCAACTGTACTAAAAGAGCTCTTCATGGTGAACCTCAAGAAACTGGTGCATCTATTCAAATGTGAAAAAAAAGGGGGCAAAAGTAGACTCAGCCCCCTCCCACAAAATAAAGAGGTCATCTACAAACCTCCTATAGAATTTCAAGCATTTACCATATTCTCCCAGTTGAAATTCCTTCTCCCAACGGGCCATAACAATATTGGCGTAGCCATTGGCACAGGAAGTGCCCATGACCACGCCATCCAACTGCTTGTACAGTGTGTCTTCAAACAAAAATAAATTATTTTCCAAAATGAGCTCCATTAGAAGAGAGAAAAAATCAACACATCGCCCATTGTACAGCCCATCTTCCAACAGGTATTCCTTAAAATATTCAATCCCCACCTGGTTGAGAATAACAGTAAACAATGACTGCACATCCATGGTAATGAGCAGCAACCTATCATCACTCACATACGTATTAATGAATGAATATAGATCTCTCAAGAAATCTTCTGTATCTAACAAAATAATAGAATTATTCCTCAGGACAGGTTTCAGGTGTTGCTCTACGTAGATAGATAGTGTTTCCGTAGACCAGCCCCTCCCTGACACAATGGGTCTCATTGGTGGTTCCAGGGGGTTTTTGTGAATTTTAGGGAGACCCTGTATTATAGGTACCACAGGAAGTTCAACAATAAAATAATTAAATAAATCAATGTTAATAACACTACACTGTAGACATTCAAATACAGCATTATATATAGAGTCATTGCACCTCTGTACCTGTTGAAAATCCACTTTACGATAAAACTTTATATCATTCAACATGTTGAACATGGTGTCCCTATAATAGGAGTAATCCATTACCACCATAGATCCCCCTTTATCCGCTGGTCTTATAGAAATGGAAGTATCATTGTGCAAGCACTCTAAAGCTATTCTTTCTTCTTTACTTAAATTATTAAAGTATCTGCCACTGGAATCACTGTCATATAAATGATAACTATCTCTAACACACACCCTCTCAAAAGCATCAAGTATTGCACTATTAGTAGTAATGAACCCACTAGGTTTCTTAAAAACATTTACATCAGTCTGGTCATTTACAGTTTTACCAAACTGCATTTTCAACGTTATATTTCATGTGAAGGCTTTCAGTTCCAGAATTTTGTCAGTCACTGTCATTTTGTTAGCAGGTATAAATGACATACCTTTACTCAGCAAACTATCTTCAGCCTCAGTGAGAGCTCTCCGTGAAAGATTCCATACTAGAGTCTGCCCCCTTGTTGCCACATCTTCTTGATGGTCATCGATTGCTGCTGCTCCTCCTCCTGGGACATTTTCCGTTTCATGCGGCCTCTGCTTTGTAAATGGTCACGAAAAGAGGCTTGTCATATAGGATATGGAGTGGTTAAAACAGTGGCATTCAAGTTCTGTGATGGCTCTGTGGTGTGTAAACGCATGGTTACTTCGCTATACTTGCTGCGTGCTCCATTAAAGGTGGTAGGTGCGTCAATTGTATTTTTGTCATGAATCTCAGAGCGCCCAACCTCAGGGCAAAGTGCATTGGAAATGGTACTTGCTCCTACCCCTTCTTGTATAAGAGCACAGCTCTCTACAGCATTGTTAGTTCTATCTTGTGCGAGTGGCGTGCTTGCATCAGACGTTATACCTTTGTTCGTCTGGTCATCTACATGATGTGGAACTGTGGTTGGATGCTGTTGGTTCTTATAAGTGGCATCAGGGCAATTCTGCTCTCTAGGCCAAGCAAACACCTGCCCATTCAGGAAATCCTCCTTGTCCCTCAAAATTTTCTTTTTCTTGTAGGCAAGCAGTTGTCGCTCATATACACCAACAGTTTCAATCAAATTGTCAAGTTTGATGTCAGCCAGATTACTAGCAAAGCATTCATACAGTTCCTCTTGTGTCTTATAGACATTGTCTGAAAGTTCAGCCTCCTCAGGCTTAAAGTAATCAATGAGCAATTGCATATATTTGCGGCTTGATTCTATATTAATACACTGCCACCTTGCCAACAAATCTGGATACAAAGTACCATATGTTGGCATATTTAAAACGCGCAGACCACGAGGGACAATATTTAATTGTCAAAGTAAAGTCTCTGTGACTGCAGGTGTTTGAATTTACACAGATCACTATCCAATTTAAAGCACATTTTCTTCAAAGTCACAGCATCATACTCACTGTTGATATCAGGCAACGCCATACTGACAGTCATTTCTTGATTAAGCAGAGGATTCTCTGTAATCTCCACAAACCTTCTTAAGTGTCCCAGGTCTCGGTCATTCCCTCCTCCTTAAAATATTAGCCTGTTCAGGCCCTTCCACTGAGTAGACCTAAACTTCTCCCCTGATACAGTTGCATGGTTCTCTAGCTATCTCGCTGATATGCTGCAGTCAGTACGATGGGACTCAACACTATCTACCCCTCTCTCAGTAAGAACTGGTGCTCCCCAAGGTTCCATTCTTGGACTTCTACTCTTTAATATCTTCACCAACTCATTCCACTCCTCTTGTCCTTGTTCTAACATTGTCCAATACGCAGATGACTCTACATTCATAACTATTGCTAATTCCCCGTTAGAACTCCTAACAAATACCCAGACATCTTTCAACTCAGTAGAGACATAGCTCACTAATAATCAGCTCATCCTCAACCCTAAGAAAACAAAATTACTACTCTTTCTACCTAAATCTGCAAACCACATTAAACTTTCCTTCTTCATAATGTCCCTAAAGAATACTTCAATAGAAGTCAAAACTAGCACAAAACCCCTTGGCATTACCATTGACAGCCAACTATAATTTGATCTTCACATTAACAATTGTATCAAAAAACCCACCAAAAGCTAGGACTACTGTACAGGAACAACAAATTCCTAACTACCGAAACTAGGATTTCTCTTACCCATGCTACCTTCTACCATGCTTAACCTATTGTTCCCAAATACTCACAAATCTGAACTTCTCCCTACTTACCAAATTAAATCAACCTACCACAAATTAGCTAGATTTGCAGCTCAACAAACATATCAATCTCACCACTGTCTCTCCCTAAATACCTGAACTGGCCCAAACTACCTCACCTGTTTCTACAATCTCAACTCCAAATCATACACTCCATCCAGAATCAGCCTGATTTCTGCACAAGTCTATCTTCTCTCATCTCTCACTACTCCCCTACCAGACTTCTCCGAAGCTCAACTCAAGCCCTACTAAAAATCCATAAACCCAAACCCAACACAGCGTGCAACTTATAGAGCTACCATCCCTCTATTGCAAGGAACAAACTCCCACTAGAAATAAGATCCCTGACTCACCCCAAACAATTTAAGCTAGCAACTAAAGACCACTTTAAAAAATACTGGTCCTGCCATTTTACTCACCCTCCTTGATTATTACCTACCTTTTACAGTACAGTCAAACTAACTTACTAAAACTTACATTCACTACTTCATCCTATGCTTCCTATGCAACCTCCAAAGTTGCTTCTATATTCTGCTCCCTGAAATTCTTATGTAACCTTTTAAGTTTCTGTTACTCTGCATACAAAACCTTATATTTACTAAACTCTCCTTTTAAACCAAAACATACAACTTTTTCTACTTTTTTAACATTCTCCTTTTTGTTTATAGTACTGTTTTATCTGTCAACAATATACATGTATGTAGCTTACATATAACTACCAAAATTCTCTATTGCTATTTTTATTGAAATGTATCTGTATTGCTATTTTTATTGCATTCTATATCTTTGGAGCTTTCTTCCCCGGGCCTCCGCTGAAGAAGGGCAATAGCTCAGCCAGATACTCCGGACAACAAATGTAAAATAAAATAAAAATAAATAAATAAATAAAACAATGTGGTTCAAAGGAGCAAAATGGTACTTTCAGGAAAGTAATAAATTGCATAAATTAATAGTCCAACAGACTTCTCTGTATAGAGACAGAAACATTACTATACTGTAGAGACATTTAATTCCAGTCTGTCTAGATTTATGGTCCTATTTTGACTGAACTGACATTACTAATATTCTTGTGTACAAATTTACCACCAATACCACCTCTGAGACACTTATTCAAAGCACCAAAATATCTAAATCTCCTACTCTCCCAGTTATCTGTAAGGATCATTTACTTAAAGCGATAACCATGATCACAAATGCTTCCTTCATGGGACCTGTCAGTTTACCTGCTTTTTAACTGATAGTCTTAAACAAGTCCTGACAGACATACCCCTAAAACTGTTCACTTAAATTTACTTACTGGTTTTGTCTTCAATCAGTGGCACACAGCAGTGGTGATGCAGCTTCCCAAGGATGACCTTCCAACTGTTCTGGGTAACTAAATGGTTCATAGGTGCATAGTTATATACTAGGTTAACAACCACCAGGGCCTTTATAAGCTCAGGTGTATAATCCAATCCAGTTGTGTCCCTATGATATCATGGGCATTTATTTGGAGGGGGGTATGTTAATTAGGAAGTTTCTAGAGGTAATGGGGAAGGAGGTATGTTAAACAGAGGCAGATGGGGTCCAGACCTGGGATGAATTTCAGATTTTCCATCCATTGTTAAAGGTTATGCTTAAATAGGCTTTGGGTTGGACTCTGCTTCACATGGATGGGGAGCCCTTTCTAGAGCATGGAGATCTTCTGAGACACATATCTTTCTCGCCAACATGTCTTATTTATGTCACAAGCAAAATTTAAATCATTGGATCTAGTTGTTCTGAGTCTGGTTATTTTGTGGATGTGCAAAAGGTCCATCAGAGCTGGATCTGAGGATGCCTTGCATGGCAGGCAAAGATGTCTTCTCAGTAACCTGATGGAGACAGAGTATAGAGATAGGGCTTTAAGGCAGTCCATACAGGAAAATGTGTTTATACCCTGGATTTTCCTGATAAGGAACCTTTGTGGGTGTTCCAACTGCTGTGTATGCCTGGTTAAGTAGATGCTGAAGGGGACATTATACTCAATTATATGTCTGATAAGGGCCAAATAAAGTTGCACTATGACTTCCTTGGACCTGGATGACATTCCCTTACTTATAAGTTGGACAACATAGAAGAATTTTCTTACTACCTTGGCCACATGTTGATCAAGGGCCAGATTACTGTCTAAATATGTTCCCAGATCCCTCACTGCTAGGTCAACTCTTAGGGATGTCTTATCATAGATTCATACTCTGTTACTAGGCTAATGATCCAGGGGGCCTTTCTAGGCCTAGCCAAGTTTTCCTGAAAGAATGATGATGTCCTGCATCCAAATAGGACATTGAGGGCCATGTATTTATAAGCTACCTCTGTCCATATGGGACATGGGTGCCAGGCCTGGTGTACATTTCATATTCCCCATCCAATTGTCTAGGTTGTGCTTAAAGTGAATAATAAATGAACTCAGCTTCACATGGATGGGAAGCCTGTTCCATAGGAGGGGCAGTCTCTGGGACACATATCTGTCTTTCCAGCATGTTCTGTTTAAATCACAGAAAAATGCAGGTCCCTAGACCTTGTATTTCTGGTACTCTTTGACTTACAAATATGTAGTAGATTCATAAGTGTGGGGTTTGTGGATGATTTGTAAGCTAGGCATAGATCATCCCTCAGCAATGTATAGAAGACTGAGTAGAGGAAATGGCTTTTAGTCAGGTTTGTTATGCCTTGCATTCTTTTTGTAAGGAACCTTTGAGGTCACTGTAGTTGCTGCATATGCCTGGTCAGGTACATATCAAAGGGAGCATTGTACTCTATGATTGGCCTGATAACGGTAAAGTACAGTGGGATAATGACCTCTTTTGACCTAGATGCCATGCCCTTACTTATAATTTGTGCAACATAAAAAGACTTCATCGCTACTGTGGCCACATGCTAGTCGAAGTTAAGGTTACTCTCTATGCACGTATCCAGATCCTTGACCACTGGATTGACTTATAGGGGGTGTATTGCAAACATGGTAATTAGCCAGAATGGTTGATTTCCCAAAGGTACAATTATGCATTTCTTAGCACTAAGTTTAAGACCATAGCTTTGTTACCATTTGTTAGTCAGAAATAGACCTTCTTGAAGAATGCTAGTTTCTGTGGGAGAGTCGATGATAACCCTCACCTTGCAATCATCTGCAAATTTAGTAAGCCATAAACCTAAATAGATGCCAAAAAGGAGCAGACCTGGTACCAAGCCCTGGGAGAATCCAATGGTGTCTGGCCTATTGGTGGAGGTGGCCTCACCTATTTTGACCTACTGAGTCCTGTCAGTGAACCAGATGGCTATCCAGTGGGTGATAAAAGAGTATATACCTAAATTAGTGAGCCTGTGTATAATGCCTAAGTGGAGTATTGTATCAGACACCTTGACCAGGTTGAGGTAAGCTGTGTGCACAGTCTTATCTTCATCCAGTCCTTTGGTGACCCTCTCAAAAAAGTCCACCAGATTTAATAAGCATGCTCTTCCATTAACAAAGCCAAACTGTTTTGGACTATAAGGGGGGAATGTGGGTTGAAACTTGAGCTGTACCTGTCAGCCAAAAGGTTGGCAATGGCCTCCAGTTCAATGTGGGTGATGCCATTTACAATAAGTTCTGGCATTGCTGTGTATTTCCTCTGTGGTTACGGACATAGCTGTAGAAAGCTTTGTGATTGTTCTTTGCCTGAGAAACTATTTTTTCTTCAAATGTAGCCTTTGAAATATTAATTAACTCTCTTAGCTGCCTGTTTAGATTAGTCAAGGGGCTTTTAGTATGTATAGATTTGTTCCTATTAAGCTTGACAAGATTCAAGGGGCTTTTAGTATGTATAGATTTGTTCCTATTAAGCTTGACAAGATTTTTGTTTTCTTTTATTGTATAATTGATTGACATTGTGGTTACATCAGGGTGGTTTGTCTTTTAGGTTCTTATTATTCTTAATATGAGTGGGCACAGCTCACTCTGTACAGCTATCAATGTGTCTGTACAAAGATTTTTTAAATAGCTCAGTGTATTTTATGGTGTTTACTGGATTTGGGGGTGCTTGGAATTTAGCCAAAGTGTTGCTTAGTAGAGAGAGAGAGGTTAGCCTTGGAATAGTTCCTAAAGGTTTTTGGTTTCACTGGTTACCAGATTTAATTTCTATCTTAAGTAATACTCATTATGGTCAGATATGATGATTAAAGATATTATATTGGGTGAGGAACATTGGGCTTCCATATTCATGAATCCAAGGTCAGGGATGTTTGTACCCTTGGACCCAGCTGTTCCAGGATGTTGATATTAACAAAGTTTTGGAGTTGCTGGGCTTGTGTATTAGAAGTGATGCAGGATTCCCAATCTATAGAGGTTTATGAGAGCCCCCCCATGAATATCATATTGGGTTGAATGGTGAGGGAGTCTAGTACATTGAGACAGGTAGGTTGGGTTTTCTGGTAGATGGAGGGAGACCTATATTCTGTAAGGATATAGTACGGCGCCCTGTTTATAGTGAGTTGCACATATATGACTTCCAGTGGGTCATACATTGAGACAGGTAGTTTGGGTTTCCTGGGAGATGGGAGGGTGACCTATATTTTGTAAGCATGTGGGAAGACACCCTGTTGATAGTGAGTTGCACATGTACGAGTTCCAGTGAGTCATACACTTTAACTAGTCTGGATGTGAGATTAGACTGACACTCCTCCACCTTTAGTTCCCTCCTGTTCAGTAGCTGGTCTAAGGGTGTGAAAGGCATTATAACCTTGCAATACTGGGGTTCTCTCAATGACTTTAAACCATGTCTCCATTACTACACAGATGTCTACACTTTCCAGGTAGATGAAGGGTTGCAGGAGTGGAGTTTCTTGTAGTACCACCTTCAGATATTCCTTCATAGATTCAGTTAAGTCAGTAGGTTTATCAGTTGGCATTTTCTAAAAAAGGCATTATGGGGGTGAAAAAGGTATTTGCCAATATCTGAAAGCCTAGAGGGGATAAGTGCAGACCATCCCTGGCAAATCAGTGTGGTCTGTCAACCATGTCCTCCAAGGCTGTCCAATATTGTACCACCTGGGCTGTCACCTGAAGCTAAGCCAATTGTTAAAATCAATCATTTTCTGTTGGTAAAGTGTCATCATCCTTGGTGAAGGTAGTATGCTGCCCAGTACTAGTCTCATACCTGCCCGAGACACATAATCAACAAGCTCAATCATGTCTCATTTAATATAGTCAAGGGAGGTACGTCTCAGGTTATTAACACCCATAAGGGCTATGACAGAGTCATACTTGTACCTGTGGTTCAATGACCCGAGTGACTGTGTGACTTGATGGATCCTAGCCCCAGAAAGGCAACTTACTATGACTCTCTCTGGTGAGAGGGACAGCAGTGTGCTTTACTATAGAATAACCAATGACCAGGAAGTTTAGTTGTGTGTTGGTTTGCCTTAAGGGCTTAGCAGTGGAGTCATTGGATAGAGTGATACTATGTGCAGCTATTGGTGGTCTTTTAATGGAGCATTTGCATGATGGCTGGGGACCCTTTCTTTGATTGTACTGTGCAAGAGATCTTAGTGTTTTAGGAAGGTTACCTGTAAGTGCCTCAACATAAGCAGTTTTATGTGTAGGGTCTTTAACTTGTGCAGTAGGTATTGTGCAAGTGTCACTAACAACCTCTGTAGGATTAGTTTTGGTTATATGAGAGAGTTTTTCCTCCAATGTTAATTGTGTACCCTTGGATACACAATCTGTTTTATTAAGAATAAGTGGGTTGTCAGTGTACATGAGGCAATTATTACAATGTCTCAGAATACCCATATCAAAAAGACTGGCTAAAGAGAGAGTTGGGAAGTGCATATCCATGGCCACTGATCTACTAGGGAGGAGTGAGGAAAATTGAAATATTGAACAATTCAATAAGACAAGCAACTTGCTGAGCAATGCTCAAGTATGAGCAAACTAAATGCTCTAGTAGTTAAAAAAAAATCTGACTAGACAGTAATAACACAGGAGTACAGACCACAGACAAGAACAAAGACACTTAGAATAACAGGCACAATAAGCCTTCACCAGAAATTCCCAGCTCAGAAGGGTGAAGGCTACCCTGTCTTCCCACAAGAGTGTAGCCAACAAACATTCCTAATGTAAAATTACTGGTTTGGAGCACAAAGTGCTTAAATTAGAACAAAAGATAGTTAGAATAACAGACACAATAAGCCTTCACCAGCAATTCCCAGCTCAGAAGGACAGAGGCTACCCTCTCCTCCCAAGAGAGTGTAGACCACATACCTTCTTAATGTAAAATAACTGGCCTGTAGCCCAAACGCTTAAACCAGAAGTAAGACACTTTTAGAATAACAGCCACAGTAAGCCTTCAACCAGCAATTCCTAACCTAGAAGGGTGTAAGCTATTTCTCCTGCCACAAGAGTGTATAGTGCAGACCTTCATTATGTAAGATAACTATTTTGAAGCCCAACTGCTTAAATCATAAGATAACTGTTTTGAAGCCTGACTTCTTAAATCCTGTCTAAGAGGCTTAGAATAACAGTTAAAATTGAATCAGGCGACTAACAAGTAATAATGCATGCAGCAGATTAGATGCAACTGAACACTTTAAGAATATGCAGCAAAAAGCAAAATAAAGTAGGAAGAAACACAGATACAGTAAAAGCAGCCGAATAAAGTGCATTTTTTATTGATGGAGTAATTAGCTTGAGTGGCAGTTTTCCTAAAAGGCACTATAATGCATTTCTTGGCATTGAGTTTTAATACTTGACTTTGGCTCCAGTCATTTGTTTGTGTTTGACCTTCTTGTAAGATGTTTCTGTCATGGGGAATCTGTGATGTCCCCACTCCAGGCTAGTAATCAAGGAACCTGAATCCTCACCACTGACACTAGGGAGGGACATTCACTTGGAACAAAAATAGATACACACAGTATTTTCAGATGCAGTGCTCTGCATCAAGCACAATTTCCCTTAAGAGCACATAGGGAACACACACTCAGTTGAGGGTCTGGGTTTCTTCCTCTGTCTCCCTCCAGGTCCTCAGTAGGACTCCCCACTGGCAGCTGTAGAGCTGAGTCCTCAGCTGAGTGTCCAATCTAAGTCCTCCAGCACCATCTCTGTGAAACCAGAGCTTTGTGTCCTTTTTCCAAGCAGCTCACACACACACACACACACACACACACACACACACACACACACACACACACACACACACACACACACACACACACTGAGAAAGGCTGGTGCAGGTTTACCAGCTATGCCCCTCTGCCCAGACTATAAGGTAATTACTGCCACCAGACACTCCAAAGCCAGCTATTCTAAGGCTCTACAAGGGTACCCAATTATATTGAGTGAAATTAATATTGAGAAATGGTAGTGTTTGACCAATGCAGTAAGGCTTATAGGAGTGGCCACACAGAGTCACCAAACAGAGAGAAGTACTCTCAAAGGCTAAAATATTCTCTAAAGGACCAGCCACAATGAAACGTTTAAATATATTTAATAATAAATAAAAGCAAAAGAAAATAAACACCAGAGTTTCAATCACAGGAAATATTAAAATAACACAGATGCATAGATTCACACAGATTCACAAAAACAGTACTTAACTAATCTCACTATATTTTCCTGACTGATCTAAAGAATTACTATTCCCTGGTTACTTACTAGAGCAAGGTAAGATGAAGTAGGTGAGGGGTCCTTCCTTGTCAGGTTCGAAAACAGAGTGCTCTGAGACTTAGTTTCATCTAGTATTAAAAAAACATAATTTCAGTGATGGATTACAGAATGCCATCACACACAACTGGTCATATGATTTCTGGTTCCCATACTACCCCCTTAGCTAGAAGCTAGACCAGAATATTGCACATATGTGTTACCATACACACAGAGCTTTGCTAATATGTGTTATAACATCTGGAAGCTATAAAACTATAAAACACTTCCACTCCTCCTACAAGAGCTAATACACCATTTTCTGGCACAGACATTTAGTCTCTGGCTGCAATCAGAACTTTAAAACACAATCTTTATGCCTAAACCAGATAATTATATTTCTTACTATTTTTCAAAGTTAGCTGGACTGATATTAACCTCTTCTCTTCCAGTATCCTCTGTTAAACAAATACATTTAATCAGTTACAGTACAGTCAGGACCCACTGTTGGTACATTTTTAACACAAGCAGCTTTACAAATACATTTTTCAACACAAGCATCTGTACATATCAATTTGATATACAAATTACATATACTTCTTTACAATTCTGGCTAGCTGTGCTGGCATATGTTACACATCCACTGCTCTACTTCTCCTGGCATAGCTGGCAATACCTCACATCATCACAGAATCTATGATGGCTCTCACTTTGCAGTCATCTGCAAACTTGTTCAGTCAAGGGCCCTTGACATTAGCATTTCCCTCGGAGAAGTAGGTACCAAATAGGTGTAGTCCCAGCATGGACATCTGAGGTATCCCACAGGTGACCGGTCTCTTAATGGAGGTAGTATCACCATTCCTGATTTCCTGGATCCTATCGGTGAGCCAGCTGGCAATCTAGCGAGTTGTGAAGGGGTTTATGCCTAGTTCAGTGAGTTTGCCAACTATGCATGAATGAGGTATCTTATAAAATGCTTTAACCAGGTCCAGGTAGGCAGTATGTACCATTTTCCCCTCATCCATTACATTGGTGACCTTCTCAAAGAAGTCCACCAGGTTTAGTAAGTATGATCTTCCTTGCCAAAACCAGACTGGGTTGTGTCCTGTGTCTGAAGGTTGCTTATGTCTTTGTTAATCATTTTCATGTCTATTTCCACTAATAGGTCTATAGTTTCTAGGGTTGGTTGTTGATCCACCCTTGTGAACTAGAATAACCATTGCAGCCCTCTATTCTCATCGTGTTATGCATGTTTTGAAGCTATATTTGAAAAATGATTCAAGTGGTCCTGATAGGTCATGTTTCCATTTAGCAGGCATTCTGGGATATTGTTAGTGACCACTGAGGCTGTGTTTGGCCATAGTGAAAGTGCCCAGAACCTGTTCCCTGTAAATATGCTTGTAGGTATTTCAAGGGGGGAGGCAGGGAGAGTGGGGGTGTGAAGTTTGAGCTGATTTGTCAATCAGCAAATTCGTATTTCACTCTGTTCAGTGAAGGTGGCACCACTGACCACCAGTTCAGCACACTAATGTGTGATGCCTTTGATGTTTTGGACATAGCTGTAAAGGCCTTTTCATTGTCTTTAGCTTTTAAGGCTATCTTGACCTCATAATTGGCCTTGTTACATTCCTGATTTAAGCCATGACTTTTTTATAGGTTCATAGATGTGTACTAGGCTAATGGCCCTGGAACCTTTACAAGCCTAGCCCATAGGATTACCCTGGTATTGTGCCACCCAACCTTAGTTCCCAGTGCCTTTGTCGAGTAGAGCTGCTGGAGTGATCCCCGGGGTGAATTTTCTAACATTAACTGGGATTACTACTCAAGTACTAACTCCCTTGCCCAACATTTCCTAGAATTTATAAACTCAAATGCCCTGAATCAACTCGTCAACACTCCCACCAGAGGTGACAACATATTGGACCTGGTCATCACCAACATGGGTGACCAGTGTTTCACACCAGAGGTCAACCCCTCGCTGGTTAGATCTGCCCATAAACAAATCACTCTGGATATCGACATTCCGCCCCCATCCCTGGACAAGGAAACCACTGTGAAAAACTTTTCAAAAGCAAACTTCAAGTTACTTAAGACCGAGGTGGAAAATTTCAAAGCCCACATGCTAAAGGATAATGCTATCCAAGCTGCAAAATCCTTTACTAATGCATTCTACGGGCACTTACAAGAATACATGGATCGTGCAATCCCAAGCAAAACCAAGACTCACTCCTCCAAGAAAAGGAAACAAGTCTGGTGGACCCCTGCCATAAACAAGCTATACAATAGGAGGAGAAAACTAGTACAGAAAAGAGTAAAATCCCAAGAAGGGAATGCATCCCTGATCAGTATCAGCAAGAAACTACGATCCCTCATAAAAATCATCCAAGGCGAGCTTCGAAAGAAAAATTGTCAAAGACTCCAAAGATAGCTACAAGGCATTCTTTATCTATGTCAAGAATCTAAGTGGCAGTGCTCAGATCTGCTCGGAGTTAGTGCAGAATGGCACAAAATACACTGAACTGACCAATATCACCAACATCCTGGCAGACAGGTTTAGTGCAAGCTTCACCCCCATCTCACACCCAAAAGGGCCCATAACCATACCAGAAGAATGTAGAGCCCCTGAAATCACAGACACTCAGATTAAAACAGGCCTCTCCAAAGCCAAAAACACAGCATTATTGGGACTGGATGGTGCCCCAGGCTGTGTCCTACATGAGCTCAAAGATGAACTAACTCCTCACCTAAACACACTGTTCAAATTCAGCCTCACCACAGGCTACATGCCCATAAGAGTGGTGCACAGCAATGGTTATTCCGCTCCACAAAGGTGGAACCACAACAGACTATGGAAACTATCGCCCTATAAGCCTGACTAGCTTGGTCTGCAAGGCTATGGAGTGCATCATCATGGAACTCCATAACACAGACATTGGAAACCTCCAAACACCGGACCCTACCCAGTTCGGCTTTATTAAGGGCAGATCATGCCTTCTAAACCTGGTGGACGTCTTTGAGAGTTACCAAGGCTATAGATGAGGGAAAGGTGGTACACAAAGCCTACCTAGACCTTGCAAAGGCCTTCGACACCATTCCCTATTCTGGTATTATAGACGAGCTCACCAGCCTGAACATAAACCCCTATGTCACAAGATGGGTTGCCAACTGGCTCATGGACAGAACCCATATGGTGAGAGTTGCAGGAGATAGGTCCAGCTCTAAACCGGTTACAAGTGGTATTCCCCAGGGCTCAGTCCTAGGACCCCTCCTGTTCAGCATATACTTCTCAGAGGTACAGGTAAGCACAGGAGGACTATGGCTTACCAAGTTCACAGACAACTGCAAACTAGGGGCTATAATTGTCTCTCTGGCTGACACAGACATCCCCCAAAAGGGTCTCACTGAGACAGATACCTGGTGTCAAAATCATGGCCTCAAGCTAAATGCCAAAAAGTGCATAGTCAAAACCTTTGGAAAAAACAAAGTACCCACAAACTACCACATCAGTGGTAGTCCCCTAAATATGGAAGATGTAATAAGGGATCTGGGGACCCAAGTAGATAGTAATCTTTCCTTTGATAATCATATTGCCAAAGTGGTTAGAAAATCCTTCTGTGTGGCCCACCTAATCACAAAATGGTTCACATCCAGATCAAAAGAGGTCATTGTGCCCCTCTACTCATCACTCATCAGACCCATCATAGAGTACCACACCCCATTTGGGATGTACCTTATAAGACATCTGCAACAGCTGGAAAGACCACAGAAGTACCTCACCAAGAGGATCACTGTCCTCAAACAGATGCCCTATGCAGCTCGACTGAAGAAACTCCAGCTGTACTTGGTTGCATACCGTCTAATCAGAGGTGATCTCTGCCTGACATACAAGGCCATGTCCAACCCAGAATTGATGGACATGCTCCACCTAAAGAAAACCATATCCCCTCAAGCCACACACTCTAGGGATCTAAACCTCACCACAACAATAAATAGGACGTGCTGGAGGAATAGATTCCTGTCCCAGAGACTTCCCATGCTTTGGAACAAGATTCCAATCTACATTAGGCAGAGTTCCTCACTAAAACTCTTCAAGAGAAACCTTGACGAGTGGATGGGAAACAGAAAGATCACCCTGGGGATCACTTCAGTGGCTCTGCTGGACAGAGGCACAGGGAACTAATCTAAGGGGGCGGCGAAAGCCAAAACATTCTGGCTAGGCTTATAAATGCCTTTGGACAGCTAGCCTAATACCTACCTATGAACCTATTTCACATCCACTCATAAAGATTTCTTTTGAAGAGGGCCAGTGAGGTGCTCCTATTTGACATGTATGGAAAGTCTGTTCCATAGCATGGGCAGCCTCTGGGTTATGAAACTGTCCCTCCAGCTTGTTCTGTTGATTGTGGTAATGACGTTGAGGTCTCTGGAGCATGTGGTGCATAGGGATTGGGACTTTTTTGATGTAGCATTTTTAACAGAGTTGGGTCAGACATGGCTTTGTAAGTCAAGCAGAGAATGCCTCTAAGTAGTTGATATGAGACAGAGAATAGTTGGGAGTTGTTTGAGTCTGTCCATATAGGACAAATGTTTAATGCCCAGGATCCTCTTTGTGAGGTACTTTTCTGGCCTCTCCAGCTGTTGCAGGTGTCTAGTGAGGTACATGCCAAATGGGGCATTGTACTTGATGATTGGCCTAATGAGGGAAGAGTAGAGGGAGACAATGACCTATTTCTGCCTGGATGCAAAACCCTTAGTAATGAGATGTGCCACATAGAAGGACTTTCTGACCACAGTGGCAATGTGGTGGTCAAAAGAAAGGTTGCTGTCAACCTGTGTTCCCAGATTTCTTATAACGCTTTCTGTGTTCGGTGGACTATCATCAGTGTGGTAATTCAGGGGAACCGGGTTTTTCCCAAAGGGGATGACAACACATTTTTTAGCACTGAGCTTAAGGCCATGGTTCTGACACCAGTTGTTGGTCTCAGTAAGGCCTTTCAGTAGGATGTCAACATCACTTGGAGAGCTAATAATAGCTCCCAACTTGCAATTGTCTGTGAACTGTCAGCCAGAGTCATGTCATGTTGGCTTGGACTTCAGAGAAGTAGGTACCAAACAGGAGAGGACCCAGGACTGAACCCTGTGGGACTTCACTCATGACTGGCCGGCATTCTGACTTGGAGTCAGCTACTTTCACACTGTGGATTCTATCTGTGAGCCAGTTTGCAACCCACCTAGTGATAAAGGGGTTGATGCCTAGCTTAGTGAGTTTTTCTATGATTCCTGAGTGGGGAATGGAATCAAAGGCCTTGGCCAGAGCAAGGCAGGCTGTATGAATCACCTTGCCTTCAACCACAGTTCTGGTCACGGATTCAAAGAAGTCGACCAGGTTGAGCAGGCATGATCTACACTTCACAAAACCAAACTGTGTGGGATCCAGAGTTTGAGATTCCCTATATCATTGTTTCTTGGGTCTATGATGATGCATTCCATAGCTTTGCATATCAGACTCATCAGGCTAATGTGGCGATAGTTCCTAGGGTCTGTAGTCACTCCTCCTTTGTGGAGAGGGATGACTATAGTAGTGCCCCATTTGGTAGGGACAAAGCCTGAGGTGAGGCTGTGATTGAACAGGGCACACAGGTGAGGTGTCAGTTCACTCTATAGTTCATGTAGAACACAGCCAGGGATATTGTCAGGTTCCATTTTAGCTGTATTCTTGGCCTTGGACAGTGCTGTTTTAAGCTGTGCAGCAGCAACACTGGGTGCCTGGAAATCTACTGGTATCCAAAGTTGGCACTGAATCTGTCAGCCAGTATATTAGCAATATCTATTGGCTCGGTATAGGATGTACCATTGTGCAGCAGCTCAGAGCAAATCTGGGTATTGCTGTGGAGATTCTTTACATAACTATAGAAGGCCTTGTGGTTGTCTTTACTATCTGCTGAAATTCTGTTTTCAGCTAGCTTTAGAGGATTTGATGAGGGATCTCAACTTTTTGTTGAGGCTGATATGGGAGTTTTTTCAGTCTTAGGACTTCACCTTATTCCACATCAGTTTCCTCCTTCTGTTGTAGAGCTTATTTATGGCAGGTGACCACCAGATTGGCTTCCTTTTTTTTTGGAGGAGAGTGTCTTGGTTCTATTGGGTATGGCGAGATCCATGCATTTGTGTACATGTTCATACAGTGCATTGGTGTACGATTTAGTGGTCATGCAACTATTCTCCATTTGCATGGTTGCCGTGAAGTTAGCCACCTCTGTTTTTAGGAGCCCAAAGTTAGCTTTGGAGAAGTTTTCCATAGTGGTTGCCTTTGCGGAGGAGGTTGGGGGTGGGAGAGATGTGGATTTCCAAGGTAATTAGTTTGTCGTCGGATCTAACCAGGGAGGAGTTGACTATTGGTGTTGAGCAATGGTCGCCCATGTTAGTAATGTCCAGAGCAAGGATGTTGCTACCTCTAGTAGGGGTAAGAATGAGCTGGTCTAGTGCACTGGAATTAATGAATTCCAGGAAACGTTGGGCAAGTGCATTGGTACATGAGTAGTTTTCCCAGTTAATGGAGAAGAAGTTGAAGTCACCCAGTATGTGTGTGTTAGGTTGGACCCTAATATTCTCCAGGGTGCTTAGGAACATGAAGTGTGAGTCTTGGGACATGGTTGGGGACCTATAGGAGGCTATGACCTGAATCACTGTCTTACCCAATGTTAGTTGCACCTGAAGTATCTCTGATGTATTATGTTGGGCTACCAGTCTGGAGGTGTGCACATCCTTTATGAATATGGAAACACCACTGCCTTTGGAGCTTCAGCCCAAGTTCTGGGACTGAAAGGTGAAATTTACAATGTCAATTTATTCAAAATTTTTCAAGATGAGATATATATTTATATTTATATTTATATATTTACATTTTTTTTTAATTAATATAATGGTTAATTGATATGAGATTACGGGGTACAGTATGTGTGGAATGGTTGTGGTTTATCTAGTGGTTTTGTTTTTGTATTTATGTTTATTCATTTTTATTTTTCATTTTTATTTTCATATATTTTTTGTAATAAGAAAAGGTTTTGTCTTTTTAAGTAGGTTGAGGCATTGCTTTGGCTCATTGGTGCATTCAGATGTGATGTCATTCATTAACATGTCTTAATTGTTATATATATATGTTACTTGTGGTGTTCTAACCGACTCTGATGATGCCTTTTTAGGTGAAAGCGCTTAGTCGGTGGATGTTTTGTCATTAAATTTTCCTGTTTTTTTATTGTTGGTCCTGGCGTTCTGTTTTACTTTTACTTTTGTTGCCTTTCGTATTTTTTGAATTTTTGCTGTGCCCTTTTGTGGGGTTGCTTATCTAGTTCAGATTTTTATTGAGAGCCTTGGCAAAGGTAGGTGTGTGGTTTGTGTTTTTATGTGAGGGCAGTGCTGGTGTGTGTACTGGATGGCTATGTGTTCCATGTGGTGTGGTGCAAGTGTTGACCTTCTCCTCTTGACCAGCTATTCCGGTCTTAGCTGGAGAGTACATGGCTTCCAATTTGGATATATAAGTGCATCTCTCACAAGTCTGAGTGTTGGGAGGTAAGAGGAGAGGGTTGTTAAGTGTACATGAGGGAGTTGCTAATAAGAGAAAGCACAGGGAACTGACATTTAGACATTCCTGGAGGGGTTGTTGCGTCTTTCGGCTTTTCCCGGTTAGGGGTCGCCACAGCGGAACTCCGGTCCGCTAATGATTGGTAGTTGATTTTTACATGTCGAGTTACCAGCCCTGACAGACAACCTTCAATGAAGGTATGCCCCATTCACGCATGTCTCCACGCAGAAGACGCTCTAGCTGAGAATCAAACTGGACAGCATCTTACTGTGAGGCGACAATGGGGTGGGCATTAATAATAAGTACTGGAGCTTGTTTCCTTGTAGAACATTTAGTGCTGGTAGTACTTTTCTGTGCTACAATAATTGCTACAAGAATCTGGTAAAGTGCTAGACTAATAAGCTAGTAAAAGTGCAGAAGAGGAGAGGAGAGAACTAGCAGATCTAATGGAAAAATTGAAGAGCAGACGTTTTGGCAGCACTCGGAAGTTTACAGAATCTGTATCTGGACTAGACTAGTTACAGGAAAGCAAGCGCAAATGTGGGCTTTTAAACAGTATGATTACTGTTAAACCAATACTAGAATTTAGACAAAAACAACACTATTGAAATTTAAAACATGTAGTTTGATATATTTTATATTTTATTTTGTAGTCTTGTACGTTTACAATATATATTTGTTTTAATATATGCAAAATTTAATGAATGTTTGTGCTTTTAAATATTAATTAATTTGGTTTTCAATTACATTTTTATAGGATGGCTGTGTCATGTGGTTTTGGTTGTTTGGTATATATATGTATGTTTAAATTTAAATGCTGTTTAATTAACACTGAAGAAGGGACATTCCCGAAAGCTTTGTTGTTTTAATAAAGTGGGTTTTTCTTATTCTATTTGCCTTCTTGGATACGTCTGTCTTTTGAATAGAGAAGACTAAGAACTTTAGGCTGAATTGTGGTTTTATCTACAGCAAATCTGTATCTGGACTAGACTAGTTACAGGAAAGCAAGTGCAAATGTGGGCTTTTAAACCATAAGGTTAAAAGAGATGGAAAACCTGCCCAAACAGCCAATAAACTACAATTTCTGGGCCAGAAACCACTCCTCTTGTGGTATATAGGCTACCTAGTGCTTACCGCTCCCACTGATAAGCTAGAAGGCTTCCCTCCAACACAGAAAGTCTTGGGGGGCTCAGATGCTTAAATACAGTCCTGGATACAGCAAATGTGTATCTGGGCTAGACTAGTTACAGGAAAGGTGGGAAACAAGCACAAATGTGGCCCTTTAAATCTGAAAGTTGAAGGAGATGGAAAAAACTGCCCAAATGGCCAATAAACTACAATTTCTGGGCCAGAAACCACTCCTCTTGTGGTAGATGGGCTACTTAGTGGTAAGCTAGAAGACTTACTTCCAGCAAAGAAAGGCTTGGGTGGCTCAGAAGCTTACAAACAGTCCTGGATACAACAAGTCTGTATCTGGACTAGACTAGTTACAGGAAAGGCAGGAAATAAGCGCAAACGTGGGCTTTTAAACCAGAAAGTTGAAAGAGATGGAAAAACTGGCCAAATTGCTAATAGACTACAATTTCTGGGCCAGAAACCACTCCACTTGTGGTAGATAGGCTACCTAGTGCTTATTGTTTTTTATATACCCTGTTAAGGTTAGTATTCCACCAGTGTGGTTTGTTTTTACAGTTTATTTTGAGCTTACTTCTAGTAGATACAGCAGCCTCTATACAGCCATTTACATGGTTGTACAGGGCCTCTGTGAAGAATTTCACATAGGGCCTCTGTGAATAATTTCACATAGGTTAGTGTCAACTTGAGGTTAGGAGGGGCTTCACTTATAAGGTTTGCTAGTGTTACCAAGCTGGTTTTTATTTTGAAGGGGACAGCTTTGTGGTCTGGCATCACTAGTGAGGACATGGCACTGGGTGGGGGTGGGGGTGGGGGGGTGCAGAGTACCATGTCCAATATAGTTGAACCTCTGGTGGGTGTGCACACTACCAGATCAAGTGTGTTTGTGTTAATACAGTCCAGGTATCATTGTGACTGTCAGTATGAGGCAGTGTATGATTCCCAGTCTATTGAAGGGTACTTAAAGTCTCTCATGAATAGGGCATTTGCTTTAATGGTGAGTATTTCCAGTAGGTCTAGGTATGAGCTATGGGAGTCTAGGGATATAGATAGTAGCCTATAGCTTGCTAGGATATGGTATGGGACTTTGTCTATGGTTATTTGCACATGGATCAATTCTAGGGCCTGATAACCAACCTAGAGTTATGCTTATTGCAAGTATGGATTAAGCCTCCTACACCTTTTATCCTGGTCTGTGCAGCTGATGGTCTAAATGTGTAGGAAGCACTGAAGTCTTGCACTGCCAGCATACTTTCTTCAGATTTAAACCATGTCTGGGTAGAAGCACAGATGTCTGTCTTTTCCAGAGTGAGGAGAACTTCTAGGGTATGGAGTTTCTTGTTTAGGTTTCTAGCATCGAGCAGTAATACTTTAGGTTTCTTTGGGTTTAATGTGCTATGAAGGGAGATTTGTCAATTTGGCATTGTCTAAAAAGGTTGTAAGGGGTGGATAACGTTTTACACAATATTCAGAAGCCTGGGGAGATATGTACAAACCGCACTTTGCAAAGCAGCGTGGTCTGTTAACCATGTCCTCCCATGCTGACAAATATTGAATCCCCCTGGCAAGACACCACAAACTAAGCCAATAATTGACATCAATCATATGTTGTTCATGCTGTGGTATCATCCTTGATGAAGGTAGAATGCTGCTCAATGCAAGGCACATACCTGCCTGAGAAACATATTTGGAGAGGTCAGCAGTGTCTTTTTTTTCATATAGTTCATTGAAGTATGTCTCAAGTTGTCAATGCCCACATGGACTATGATGGAATCATACTGGTACCTGTGGTGTATTGACTTGAGTACCTGCATAACTTGGCAGATCCTGGTTCCAGATAATCAACTAACCATCATCTTTTCCCTGTTCCCTCTGGTGAATGGGGTATGTGTGTGTCATACAATTGAGCCCCCTATGACAAGAGTTGGCTTCCCTTACTGGCTTTCCTCCTGCATCTCCACTGGGTGTAGGAGCATGTATGGCATTTGGTGAGTGCTTTAAAGATTGCTGAGGATAGGCATTACTGTTTATAGGCTTACGAGGTCTTTGAGGTTTCAGAAGATTGTTTTTTAGTGCCTCAGCATAGGTTGGTCTATGTGTGTGTTATAGACACTGTGTTGTGCATGTAGTATATGTGTTCTTGATGACCTTATTTGTATGGGTGGTTTCTGTGGTTTGCTACTATACTAGGTTAGGTTGTGCTAAGATTTGATAGTAGTGCTGTTTAATGTACAGACTAGTGGATGTGGGTTTTCTCCACATACTTGCTTTGTTTTAGCCACACTAAGTTACATATTTCAGTTTTAAGGGAAGTTTTTATAGAGAATATTTAATTTCTGGGCATTTGTGTCTGTACGGGACACTGCTAACTTGATGTAATAACATCATAAAGACTGCTTTCAAATATAATGCTACAATTATCTCAACAAAGCAGTTTCAAGTATTGGGGCCTTTAGAATGATTTAAGGCAAAATCAACAAATAAAGCAAAAATAAAGCAGTACTACTGTAAACAGCTAACTGAAGTGCAAAGCAATAAAATAAATATCTTATCTACCAATGACTGAATATGATTAACTCAGGACTCCCCCTGGCAAGGGTGGCAAGCAGATGGGATCTCTGGGAAAATGGGCAGGAGACGAATTGTAGTATGAGAGGTTTACTCAAGTGCAATATTGGTTTACTTAGTATTATGGATATATGGAAAACAATGGGTGGGCAAGTACTTAAATAGGTTACACAACAGACAATATCAGTGAAAGAATGGACAGAGAGACTTTGGATGTCAGATTACCATAAGGGGTAGAAGCTAGAGTCACTGCCTTTTAAAACCACAACAAGAAAAACGTGGGAGAGCTGGGAGAAAAATTCAACCTGACCTCTTAGTCCTATGGTTAGAATTTCAGAAACGTTTAGCTTAATGTCTCAGAGGGGATTGGGGCATTACAGACCCAATTGTCCCAGACCTTCTGTTTCTCTACAAGTCCAATAACCAGTACTAGAACCATGGACCTAAATCTTCACTAACACATGAATAAAACATGGTAGAGGGGCAGGTTTATAACAAAGCACCTCCCACACCTCTGTAATAATTTTTCCCTGAATGTCAAGCAATGTGACTACTTATTTTTCTTTAAAACTAGACGGCTTGTTGGGTATCCACAAATATACTCCAGGACTGACTGGTATGGCCCCCTTGAAAAAAGGAGGTGCGATCTGAGGGAGGGTACTGGCAAGACAAGAATGGTCATGAGACTCATTCAACCTGGAATATCCATGAATTCTTATGTCAGAATACTCCTTCTGCAACATCTCCAGGATCAAAGAACCAGAGAGCTTCCTTCCTTAGGTCAGAATACTCCGAACTTCTTTGGTCAGACTTCTCTGCTCAGGTATCTTGGCAGAGACTCCAGTGGCCCACTCCAATGAAATCAGGAATCTGATTCTCTGTGCTACTAACACTCCTAGTTTATATTTCAAGGCAGAGTGCTTCCTCCTGAGCTTGCATTTCTGTCTGATGGTTCTGTATTTCCTTTCAATAAACTATCCCCAAAGAAACACATCTTCAATTGCTGTGATATTCTTGGGTGCTACTCAAGTGCAGTCACCATGTTACATGACCTCCCCCTCTCCAGCATAGACCCATCAGTTCTAGCTCCAACAGAGGGGATGCAGGCACAGGACAATCCATCCACTTGAGATGGCTATGGCTGAGATAGTGAAGAACTCTAAACTTAAAGGGTTGAAAACACAATGTCCATGTGGAAAGCTCAGCATTACAATCCTTCTGTCTATATAGCTATTGCAGAGGGTAATTGTCAGTGACCAATCTGAATTCTAACAGATAATATTTGAATGTGCTGAGACCCCACTTGTTTGCTATGCATTCCTTATCGCTGAGGATTCTCATTATTCCTTTGTATATGGATGATGTAACAAATGGGGTGTTCAGCTCCTTCAACAGTTTGTGGCAAGTCTGTTCTGTTAGTCACTTTTGAAACATCAGTGAAGACAGTAACCGGCTTAGCAAAATCTGTGGCTAATAACAGGGAGTCAGAACATAATATGTCCTTTCTCCCTCTGTCTTTACTATTACCTCTGATATTCTGTAGTCCAAACAATAGGCTTATGACATCCTCAACTTGAATTTTGCTAGGTTGGTTGTCCGTCCAGCTTTATGTAGAGAGTCCAGTAAAACCTGGACATTTGGAACGTGACTTTTCTAGTCTTCTGAAATCACTATGCAGTCAAGGTAGACCATGGAATATCTTATGTGTAGTTTAAGGACCTTGTCCTTTAGCCTTTGGAAGGTTGCTGGTGCTCCATGAGGCCCAGCTGACCTGACTTTATAATAAAAAAGGCCATCAGATATGAAGAATCTTATTTTTTAGTTGATGTACCAGTAATGCACCACTTACACCTTCCCTGCTTATGGATTTATCATCCTGCTGATATTCTATAGTACAAATAGGCTTCTTACATTCCCATCTTGTAATTTGTTTGGTTGTCTCCCAGTCCTGCCTTATGTAAAGGCTAAGGAGTCTGGTAAAACTGGGTCCTTTGGAATGCAGCTTTTCCAGTTTTTCTACAAGATCATTATGCAATTAAAGTAGGCCATGGTATATCTGATCTGTTGTTTAAGGAGCTTGCCAATTAACCTTTGGAAGGTTGCTGATGCTGCATAAATCCCAAATGGCCTGACTTTATAGTATAAGAGGACACCTGGTGTGGAGACTGTCATTTTCTCCTTTCTTCAGAAGCTAAAGGAATTTGTGTGTATCATTTTGTTAAAACTTGTCTTGCCTGACTTGCAACTAATTCATCCACTTTAGGCATTAGGTAATCAGATTTAGAAATGCTATTTAGTTTTTTTGAAATCATTAGAAAACCTTACTGACCCATCTAATTCATCCACTTTCGGCATTAGGTAATCAGATTTAGAAATACTATTTAGTTTTCTGAAATCATTAGAAAACCTTATTGACTCATCAGGCTTTGGCAGGTACAATGTGGTTATTCCACTCACCCAGGTATTCTTTTTAGTTTGAGTATTTCCTGTACCACTTCCTTAACTGCTTGGCAATGGGACTCAGGTTTACTGGTATGGTTTTAGATTTACCTTTTTAGCAGACTAAATTTTAGTATTATGTTGATCAATTGGTCCTGTCAGTTAACTCTAGGAATGTCACTCAAAGCACTTCAAAGTACCAAAATTCACATAAGCATAACATTGACTTTGTCCCAGGCTGGAAAAAATGAAGAAGTGCACAAATTGGTGAATAAAATCTTTTGCTAGTGCATTTTGGTGCAAAAATCATTCTTTCGAAAGGTTGTTTGAGGTGAGGTACCGGAAAGCAATAGTAAAAGATTTTATTCACCAATTTGTGTACTTCTTTGTTTTTTCCAGTCTGGGACTCAGTCATTTTATGTTTATGTGAACTCTAGGAATGTCCCAGATTCTAAGTATAACTTGATTAAACTCTTGTTTATGGGATGTTGGCAAGGTTTCACATGCATATAACTTCAAGGTATGCAGAAGACGACTTATACTGCGAACGTACTCATTACAGAAGTCTTAGTTTCTTTCTAATACTTTAGGATATTTTATTGATTTCTGTTCTGATTTCCTTTTTCCACTTTATAGTTCACTTCATTTAGCTTGTCTTTTACTTCAAATGTCCTTGGGACATTGCTAAGACATTCCTGTCAACAGTGGGTAGCATGACAAGGACTTTGTCCCTAGCTGTAAACTACCTGAGATAGTTATAATCACTCTGTCATGCTTCCTTTCACCTTCCATAAGATGCTTTACTATGGAATTACAATGTATAACCTTTCCTGTAGGTCAGTAAAGTGTTCTAGCACACTGTTAAGGGGCTATTCCCCTTCCTATATTTCCTTTAGTATATCTGCCAAAAATCAGTGATGCCTGCCACATAACAGTTTGAATGGCATGAACCCATTTGAGGCTTGAGGTACTTCTCTTACAGCAGAAAGAAGATACGGTAGCAGTTGGCCCAACTTTTTCCCATCCTCTTCTATAGCTTTCCTAAATACGAATGTCATTTTTTTTTAAGATATTCAAGTAATCCATCTTTGTGAATGTAGTGTACAGTGGTCCTCAGCTATATCACCTCAAAGTGCTGGCAAAGCTCATGAATTAATTGAGGCATAAATGGGGTAATGTGGTCATTAAGAATTTATCAGGATATTCCTGCCACAGAAAAAAAGGAATACTAGTTATTTTGCTATGGCTTTAATATTCACTCTCTGCAAAAATATGCAGTGATCACCTGTATATATTGATGAATTTTACAGGACTTTATGGGCGGGGGGCTTTGGTGTTTATCATATTTATGCAAACAGGACTTCTACTATATATAGGGGTATTAAACAGTTCCTAAAGCCTGAGACAGACACCATCTTTTGACATTCTGGGAAAGCTACACAACAATTTTTCTACCTCATTCATAATACCAGGTCAGTAAAAGTAGAAAGTAGAATTTTGCCTTTGTCTTGCTCATCCCCAGATGCCCCCAAAAATGTGTCAATTTGCCAGCTTCATTAAAAGTGTTCTGAAAGGCTTTGGACTTAAACATAGTATTTGCTCTCTTTCTTAGGTCACTTTGTACAGCAAATATTTTTTAATTCAAAGTAAGGATATTGAATAAGGCTGTTCTGGTCAGTTGTTTCCCCTTCCACTAGTGCTATACTCTCTCTAGCCACACTTAGTGTATTGCCCTCCTATTGGGCTTTTTAAAAATAAACATGAATAGTTCCAACCTCACCACCATGAGTATTGAGGAAAAAATAATAAAAAAAAAAAAAAAAAAGAGAAAATAGTGTTCTTAAAACTTTGTTGATGAGCTCAGTCACAATAATTTCCAAAAGTCAAGTAACCCAGGTAGTGTTCCAAAGCAACAAACCTTTATTTGTCACTGACAAGTGATCCTCAGTAACAAAAAAAAAATCAGAAATATTTTAACAATGTTAAACGTATCAGCTTTTACATACTTAGAAGTAGGTGTGGAAAATATACGTATTGTTTCAATTTTAAACCAACCTGTTTATGGCAAACAATATAAACAAGGCTGTAAAAGTGCATTTTAGAACAGCAAGTAAAACCCTCCTTGAAATTCCTCTCCTAGAAACACCATTTTATCCCACTATCTCTCCGACAGCTCTAACTTCTACAGCTTCACTGCTCCCAAACTGCTGTACTTTATACTCCTTCACTCTTTCGCATCCTCTCTCTATTGCTCTCCCTTTCCTATGCCCCCTTATTCCCTCTCACATAACTATACATTTCCTCCCCCTGAACTTTGCTAGGCTCTTAGTTCCATACCTCTACCATCTCCTCCTACTTTGTATATAAACTTATGATCCTATATATACTGTAAATAGTTACGTCTCTCAATAGTTGTTGTATATGTCAAATTGACAGCATAATTTGTATTTCTTAGTTGTTAACCCAGTGTATTTCTTTTTATATTTGTTCTGTAATGTTTATCATGAATTAACTTTTGCACTCTTTTGAAGGTTTTCTTCCTGGGACTCCTCTCAAAAAGGGCTTTGATTCAGTCAGACATTCCTGGTCTAGACACGTGACATAAATAAAGTACACACACACACACACACACACACACACACACACACACACACACACACACACACACACACACACACACACACACACACCGAACTAAATCCTAGCCAACGAAAACACTACCTACCAAACTAGAGAAGTATAAATATAAAAATACATCTGTCTAATGTTGTTGTTGTGTCTTTCGGCTTTTCCCAGTTAGGGGTCGCCACAGCGGAACTCCGGTCCGCTAATGATTGGTAGTTGATTTTTACGTGCCGAGTTACCAGCCCTGACGCACAACCTTCAACGAAGGTACGCCCATTCACGCATGTCTCCACACAGAAGACGCTCCTGCTGAGAATCGAACCGGACAGCGTCTTACTGTGAGGCAACAACACTACCGCAGCACCACCACCGCAGATAAAAATACATCTGTCTAATAATATCTAGTATTAGACTGAACTAAGTCCTAGCCAAGGAAAACACTACCTACCAAACTAGAGAAGTATAAATATAAAAATACATCTGTCTAATGATATCTAGTAAACATCCATCTGTCTGTATTAGTGTGCATAAAACACTTAAGTTATTAACAGCTCAGAAAAAATGTCAGTGCTTTAGTGCTTTGCAAAAACTATCATGACAGTTTTCATATTTACAGCTCCCAGACCATGTTTATACAATGAAAACTAGTAGAAAAACTACACAAAAATACACAAAATGGAGGAAGTAAACTAGTAATGTATAACATTATGCAGGTGTGTGCGTAAGTATGCATGAATGTCCACCAGTATGGTAAATGGGGGAATTATACCAATACTACATGGTAATAACAACATGAAAAAACCCTGGTGTGATGCAATAAATCTAATCAAAGCTGAACTGAGGTTAAAGTAACTAAACGTATATATACTTATACACATTCTACACATCATTTTTATTTAGTATATTTTTAGTACATAACAATATTTCTCAAAAATTACCTAAAACACCTTTACAGATTATGTGGCAGCTTATGTAAATTAAACACATTCTTAATAGAGCAATAGTAGTTAAGCCCTGGTTTTCTGAATGCATAGTTCTTTTTTCTCCCAACACATCACTGACATCCCTTTCAAGCTCATCCATCTCCACATAGTCCAGAATGATACATTTTAAGCCAGAATGTCTGGGATATTCTAATAAGTGTTTGGATAATGCATTCCTCTGGCATTTATGTCTGATGTCACAAAGATGACCTAAGATCCTCTTTTTCAATTTATTCATAGTCTTACCCACATAAAATGCAGGGCAGCCATTGCACATGGCCCTGTATACAACTTTTTCAGTATTGCAGTTGCCACCTGCTGAAGATTTCACCATCTTTTTAAGATACAGGCACCCAAATGAGTCACACTCCATTAAGCATTCACAAAAAGTGCAGTTTAAGTGGCCCAGAAATTTTAGTGCTCGTGTCATCCTGGTTTTTCTCATTTTTCTTTTCTACATACCTACGTACGCTTCGGTTTTTTATATACAAAAGTAGGGTGAGCTCCTAAAATCCTTACAAGCTGCTGGTTTCCAGTGAGGATGGCCCAGTTGTCCTTAATAATGGCTTTAATTGTATTGAAATCCCAATTGTAAGTTAGAATGCAACTGTTCTTGTTTTTGTCTTCTTTTGGGTTAGGGTGTACGGGTTGCATCATTCTACCAAAAGGCCTTTTCCACATAGGGTCATTGTTAGTTTTAGAATCTCTAATGGGATCCAAGATTATATGTAACATGTTTGATTCATATCCTCTGGTTAAGAAATTATTTTCAAGATCATTCATATCTTTGAGAAAAGAGGCCAAATCTGAGGTAATGAATGCTAATCAGCTGTGCACATTTTTGCAGAATGTCCAGATTTTTGCCTCAAATATTTGGTCTGTTCCTCATAAAATTTGTGTTTTTCTGGCAAATCATTGGATAGATCCGAGGACTGAAGTCATTAAATAATGACATACAATTGTATTAAAGACTTTAAATCCTTCAGAAAATGTGTGTTAACACAAATCCTGTTACTCTAGCAACTGCCTAAGTTTATAAGAGGAATATTTAAAATCTGTCCCTATTTTTAGGCCTTTGTTCCCCCCCCCCCATTTTGTCAGGCTTTGTCCATATTTCTTGCACTAAGAAGTTGAGAGGTATGTGTGTAGCCTTGTGATTTTATTACATTGTGCTTAGTTACTAGCTCTGTGAAATAAGTAGTTCACTCTTCTTGGTTTTCTGTATAAGTTACACATTAATTTTCCTCTGTCTTTATCAATACTGGAAGTCATATCAAGGAACTGCACTGACTCTGAACTGATGGAAGTGGTAAATTTCAGCAAGGAGGTAAAGTTATTGATGTAATGGATAAACTCAGTGATTTTAGATTTCTCACCCCACCAAACTATGAATACATCATCAATAAAGTGAAAGTAGCTGGTCATAAAACTCCAGTATTCACTTGCAGTGCAAATTCTTCCTCTCACTTGCCTAAGGCTGTATTGGCCAGGCTAGGGGCCATAGCTGCACTCATGGCTATCCCCCCTCATCTGTTTGTAATCCTGGCCATTGAAACTGAAAAACGTTTAACTCAACACCATGTTTATTAGCTTTCCCAAGCATTCAGTTTGCCCTTGAGTAGCATTGTTACTTCTGCTATAACCCTTCGTAGCTGCTTCACTACAGTATATGTGTGGTATAGGGATTCAACGTCAATAGTTACCAAAATGCTTTGTTCATTCACATACTCTTCTTTTTCTTAAAAAAAATCAAGTAAATCTAAAATAAAAGATGAGTTTGTTTCAGATGTGGCCTCTGATATGGAACTTCCACTTGCAATAACAGGTCTGTAAGGTGGATCTTCCCCTTTCTTATGGGGTTTGGGAATCCTGAAAAAACAAGGTAACTTAGGGTGAGGAATGTTGAAATACTCAAAAAAGTTTTCAGTAATAAATCCTTTATTAAGCAGCTTATCTTTCCATTCTATATATGCAGTTTTAACCTCCTCAAAGGAATGTTTAGAATAAAACTCAGGTGTGTTCAGCATGTTCTCTATTTTCATTATATAACTGTCAGTATTTGTAACAAGTATGCCACCACCATTGTCGGTCTTCATAACACATCTAGTTCTATCATTGCTCAAATTCTTAAGGTGCTAATATCTCATCCTTTGAAATATTATAAAACTTAAGTTTTGTTGTTTTTTGAGAGCCTTTCTTATGTTGAGCTTGCATTTTCTCTAAAAGGCTACAAGTGTGTGATGCAGTAGGGGCAAAAACTACTGGGTCTTTTAATTTTTTTCTTGGATGGATTTATCTTCCTCCATGTTATTTTCTCTCAAAATAGAAGCTTCAAATTCATCTTCCTCACATACAGTTTTAAATCAATGATGGTCTGTGTCTCATCGCTCCTTCACTGAGGTATGAATGTAAGTCCTCTGTTAAGCACTTTTTATTGAAGTGCTATCAGTGGTTTTTTCAAATGATTCCAGATCCTGGGGGCTAAATCCATCTGCAGGCTCATGGCCCTGATGGGTAGAAGTTGATATTCCCCAGGCACCTCAACTCTCTCGCCCCTCTCCACTACTTCCTCCTCCAATTGTTCTGGTCTTCCCTCCTTGGATTCAGATGGTAGCTTGCTTCTTCTCTCTAGAACCTCTGTGAGCTGTATCTTGTGTTGTAGTTAAAGTTGTTGTGATGATAATTCCTGTTCACATGTACTGGGCTCTGGTGATATGAGCCCTGGGATTTGTATTGCAGCTGGGTAGGATTTCGTGGTTCTCTCATGTCTGTCTTTGGGGTCTGAGGGGTACTGGATTCCATCAGTCAGTCCTCCATTTGTCTGTCTCTCATTTGTTTGTTGGGTCCTGTGAGTGTGTTCACACTGTGAAAAACCTGTTCATTCATAACACCCACTTTACCAGCTTGAACATTCAGATGGTTGTTGCCAATATTATTGTAAATGTAATTACTGTTGGCATTACTGGCATCATAATTATTGTTATTGGTATTATTGGTGATATCTGCAGGTGACTTTGTTTCCTTGTTGCTGTCTCTTCTGTTAAAACGTCTCCTGTAGTTTTGCCATCCATTTTTACCTCCCCTTCTGGATCTATGCTACATGAGACACTGTGGATCGTCTTTGTCTATTTGATCTCTGTTCATTGTCTGAATCTTTCTTTCTTGGATGGACTTCTGATAGTTGTGAACCTTCTCTATCACATTCTGGAATTTCTGTTCATAATCTGACTCCTGTTTACATTCAGTCTCAAGGGTCTCAATTATTTCCTTAGTGGCATCCTGTTTTTCTTTGATGTGTTTGATAAGCAAGTCTACTAGTTTGAAGCTAGCTTTCTCAAGGATGTCAGTCCATTCTTGTACTAGTTCTTCACACACATTGTTCCACATTAACTTTTTATTAAGTCTCAGTCCCCTTGGTAATCCTCTTTTATCTCTACACTGTTCCAAATATATTTGCTCCCAGAATAGACCTTGTAGCAGTTTAAGTTGCAATCAGAGTGCATATTCACATTATTACCATGTGAGGTGTCAGTTGTAGTAATGCTGGCAGTTGAAATTAAATGCATTCAGAAAACCAGGACTTAACTACCATTGCTCTACTAAGAGTGGGTTGCATTTATGTAAGCTGTCACACAATCTATAAAGGTTTTTACGGAATTTTTTTAGAAATATTATGTACTGAAAATATACTAAATTATAATACAAATGATGTGTAGAATGTGTATAAATGGGTCACCTTCAGATGCCCGACAACGCGTTTCGCTGACGCGGTATCCGACGGGATGAAAACACCGACAACTCAGATGACCGACAAGGTGAGAATCCGATGGACTCGGTAAGTGTGCGATAGAGTGAGGGATTTAGTGTTAGGGAGCGGACAGGTAAGTGTGCGATAGTGAGGGACTGTGGGTTTAGGGGTGGGTTAAGTGAGTTAGGGTTAGGGTGCAGGTAGGGTAAGTGTGCGGTAGTGTCGGACCTTAGGGTTAGGGGTGGGTAAGTGAGTTAGGGTTAGGGTGCAGGTAGGGTAAGTGTGCGGTAGTGTCGGACCTTAGGGTTAGGGTTTGGGTTAGGGATAGTGGATATTTTATGTAGTGTACTGTGTTGTTTACGTGTAGTGTGTTGGTGTAATGGTTTTCGGTGTTTTGCGTTGTCGGTATTTTTTGTTGTCGGTCTTTTGGTGTCGGTGATTAGTGTGTCGGCGAAACGCGATTTCGGGCATCTGAAGGTGATCCATATAAATATATACAGATGCTTAATTACTTTAACTTCAATTCTGCTTTGATATTTATTGCATCACACTAGGGTTTTTTCATGCCATTGTTACCATGTAGTATTGGTATAATTACCCCATTTACCATACTGTGGATGCTAATTCACACTCATGTACACACCTGCACAATTTTATACATTACTAGTTCACTTCATCCACTGTTTTCTCTATTTGTGTGTGTTTTACTACTAGTTTTCATTGTATAAACATGTTTTGGGGGCTGCAAATTTTTATCAAGTTTAGTATTATTCAAGCCTCAGGGCAGCACAGTGGTGTAGTAGTTAGTGTTGTTGCCTCACAGCAAGAGGTTCTCCAGGTCAGTTCTTGGCTGGGGTGCCTTCTGTGTTGAGTCTGTTTGCCCCTGTGTTCAGGTGGGTTTCCTCCAGGTACTCTGGTTTCCTCGCATATTCCCAAGACATGCTGCAGCTCAATTAGACATTCTAAGCTGGCCATAGGTGTGCATGTGTGTGCCTTCTAAGGAAGGTTGGGCACTGGACTGGCAACTTGACACCATCAAACCTTACTGCCACTTGTTTTGCAGACCGATGATCTGCTGTGGTGACCCCTAATTGGAGCAGCTGAAAGAAGTATTATTCTAGCCTCAGAGTCGCACTTCAGTAACTATTTTGTTCTTTGCTTTGGTATAGTAGAGACAGAAACTAAAGACTCTGTTCAGCATTCTAAATTCTTACACCTTTTCTTTTGTAGTTTGGGCTACTGGAGACTCAGCATCCAGTCTGACAATTCTTTGTACCCATATCCAAACCTTAGTGTGTCTGAAAGCTTCTAGTTCCACAGTTTGATTTTATTAGGTAGATGTACTTCTGACAGTATATCAGGTTGTATACCTGTCCTTTCCTTTCACATTTCTGTTGTTCTTTAAAGTAGGAAAATCCTGACCAAATATCACATCATGTGATATTGGGCACTAAATCTACCAGGTGTAATATTTTTCCTAGAATACTTCATATTTCTACTTGGGTTATATGGTACTCTTTCTTGCATCCATTTATAGTATGTCAGAAAAGTAAGTATTAGTATATGTATTAGTAATATGCTTAGTGCATTTAGAGCTTGAAAAGGGTTAACACATTTATTCTATTTTACACTGCATAAATCTGTACAAATTGCAGAAGCTTTCTGACCTTGTATTGTCATGAAATATGTGCAGCTAAAATCTTTGCTTATGCCTTGGAAATTTACTGAGAAGCAGATGATTTCTGCTTGTGTCAGGAAAATAATGAATAGAACAATACCACTTGTATAAATGTTATGAAACTTAGACAAGGAGTTCCGCTTGTGCTGTGAGAAAATACACAGCTGCAGAAGCTATAGATAATTAGAACAAAGACTGCTTGAAAATATGAACTGCAATCAGCATTTGCTTGTGTCTGAGCTAGAAAAGTACCTTGAAATGTAACATATGCATTAGAACTATACAATAGAAACTTGTAACGGGCTAGTCCCCACCAAGGCCAGGTTGTTTTTCTCAAAAGTTTCTCAAATCTAGTCATGTCAGCAGAAAATGTGAGTAACATCTGCTGTAGAACAACACTGAAAGTTGTGTTTGATTACATCAGCTATAGAAGGCTATGTCTTATAAAACAGTATAAGAATAGCATACTTCCTGTTATTAGTTAGACAAAATCCTGTATTTGCATGTTTGTTGTCTCCTTGCTGCAAGTTATTAAATGTGCCTTAACTGAACCTTACGTGTATTGGTCTTTGAAGTTTTTACCTTTGACATATTACTTCAATTTTCTGGTTGGTAGAAGTTTTATATTTATACACATATAAATTAACTAGTATAGTCATGCTCCCCAAGTCTAACAATGCAAGCAATCTCTTCCCATCAACTACAATAGTACATTTAATATTTGATAACAGCACATTCGATTGGTACACTTTCAGGCATACATTATTTAACAACTTGCTGACAAACATTATTAGTTTGTTTAGGTACAGCAGTTTTGCCACTAGCTGTACATTACCTACTTATGTGAGCTGTCCTAGAACATTTTTAAACAAACTAATTCAGTTGGCCATACTTTTTTCTTGTTTATTGGCATTGACACATGCTTAGGTGAAGACTTGCTACTGGCCCTTGATGCAGACAAGGCAGCTTTAGGGGATGTGCATCTGTTTAAAAAATCCTGGCTGGCAAGGATTTTATTAAAATTGAGTGCTTTCCTCTGTACTGATACAAACACCTTTTCAGAATAACAGAATTTATTTATTTATTTATTTATTTATTTATTTATTTATTTTTATTGGGTTAGTGCACTGATCTCAAAGAATTATTTGCAGGACAGTCTGGGTGAATAGGATCACATAAGAAATGAATAAAACATATTTCTAGATACAAGATTATGCTATAACATTTAGTTTAAGAAGCTGTTTACAATGTCAAAACATAGATGAAAAAAATGGAATTATGCTTCGCAGAGCTTTATGGATAATATATAGACAAGCACAAAAGACAAATTCATTAAAACTCAAACGATCCAAGCTATGGTTTGCAAGTGGTTTTTCCACATCCTTCCTTTTCATAGCTTAATTATGCCGATACAGTCTATGTCTAAAAGTATTTTGCATCTTTCCTATGTCAAATTCTGTGCATAAAAGACGTGGCACATAAACCAAAACAGTAGCATTACAATAATTATAGCCAGTGCATGCAAGTATTTTATTCGCACACCCAAAAATAATAAATTTCCCACAGTGTGTGGGCCTACATTGTTTGTAAGACCTATAAACAAACATACCTGGTGAATGTTTACTAACATGAGTATAAACATTGGATTCAAAAGGGCATCTAAGTTTATATCTTGCCTCATAAATAAAATGGGGTTTATTACCCACCCTACTACTCAAACCTTCTGAAAGGGTTAAAGTCTTTTAATGTTTATTAATAATACTGTGAATAGCTTTATTGTCCAAAGAGATATTCAAACACATAGCCTTACCGTAATCCCCAAGTGAGGATTCACAAACGTAAGAAACATTTTTTTTTCAGAGTAATTGCAAAACAACCTTTCTTTTTTATAGAAATTTCATTAATAATATCTTTCAAGATTAACCCAGGGTACAGCCTGTGTTTTTAAAACACCCATCTCAGATTTAAATGTCTTAATGTCAGAGACCATTCTAGAAAGTCTAATAAACTGGCTTATAACAAGTCTGCTTTTACTGTTATGAAAGTGTCTGTAGGAATCCCTGAATGTAACCTTACCACAGCAATTCTCACTATCCCTACATCCACACCGTCATTAGTTCCAATTCAGTAACATTAATGTCTCAAGTCCCAGACCAGTCTCCTCCGATTCAACAGAACCCAAAATAACTGCCACCATTCAAAGGCCCGTACGATCATAAGTGACCAATGTGATCAAGCAACCACAGCAATCCTCACCATCACCACCTTCATCTCCAAAAACTGGATCACCTCAAGACCCAGACCAATCCCTCCAACATCTAAACAAGCAGACCAAGCTGGATTTCCTCCATTTACCATTGGCACAACTACTATAGTCCCCAAATGGCCCTGTTAGACCCAAAACAGCCATGATTCCAAAACAGAGCAAATCCATAGCCTAAGCCCACAAAAATACCACCATTGCAGATGACTGCACATTCGACCAGCAAATGGACTCCCAAACAGATGGTAAGTCAATAAAACGTACATAAAAATATAAAATGCACACCAGGAGCTAGTGTAGCTCTGCCACACAAAACAACTACATT
Source organism: Protopterus annectens (assembly GCF_019279795.1). Classification (NCBI taxonomy): domain Eukaryota; kingdom Metazoa; phylum Chordata; order Ceratodontiformes; family Protopteridae; genus Protopterus; species Protopterus annectens. Next base: position 735,675,845 of record NC_056743.1, read on the forward strand.
TTAGCTCAAAACTAAAAAATAAATCTATTTCTTTCAAAATTCTGAAGAAGCTTAACATCTGAAAACTAATACAGGTAGTCAAATGCCTAAATGTGAACCCTTGAAAGGAAGTGATACCTTCAAAATACTTAAAAAATGCTCCAAATGTAAAATGGAGCCCATCTACAGAATAAGTACATCATCCATATAATGTAAATATAAATCCACCAATATAAAATAATCTGATGTGAAAACATATGACTTCTCTCATTCATATTTAACTAAATTGGCAAAAATGGGGGCAGCTGTCATTCCCACTGCAACACCAGGACACTGCATAGAATTCAACCTCAAAATGAAAAAAAAATGCTCCCCTTACTGATTTTGTATCATGCAAAGCAAAGAATGAGTGCATCTTTTTGTATTATAAGCAAGTTGCACAATGAACAGAAATTGTTTACAGGTTAAAACTATAGTTGCAGCTACATTATGAAAAGTAAAAAGCTATTCTAAGTCTTTACTCATTATCATTTCAGTTTTATTTTTCAAGGATATCCAGTTTTAAAACTTGTAAGACACAGTTTCATGTAGCTAAACTGTACTGCAATCCACACAAATTGATACAACCAAATGTAAACTGGCTACTTTGTTAAAAAATGTATACAAGTGGGGTCTTTAGAAAAGGGTAGGAGTAAATTACATAGAAAAAAGTGGGAATTGACAGAATAATACACGCAGAATAATGTTTTGGAGAAATGAGGTTTAAGGGAAGGCAGGAATTGAATGAGCTTTGTAATGTTTGTATAATGTTTGCAACTGAAAATATGTCAATATGGTTTGTTTTCATTTATATAAATGTTTGATTGCCTATGTCTTAAGTGATAATTTAATAATGATGTTTCTTTAAACAAATTGTATAATATTCTATATTATAAAAACTTATAACTGCATATGAACTTTCTTAAGGTTTGCAGCTATGCAAACCTATTACATTTGATGTGTATACCTTGGATTTACTTCCACTGTTTATTGCCTTTGAGCCTGTGTCACAGCTGAAGGTGGTGTTTGGACCAGTCCACTTACCTTGTTACCAAATAAATAAATACATACATACATTTTATTCTTGAACTAGACAAAAAACATATGGTTGCTATAATGCTACAGGTTGACATGCTGAAATTTTAAGCTACAGGAGTGCATTATGCAAATAAAATACAGGTTGATAACTTTGGCAACTGCCAGCAGATGTAGCACATATTTTTAGATACTATATTTGGGTCCCTGATTCATGAATTATGGCATGCAGTTAAATATCACCAATAACCACAAACACTATGAAAATATTATTACATGGTCAATGTGTGCCAGCATTAATCATGCACCATCTAGAAATGCACAAAGTCACTATTATATGTGGAAAAGAAAAATTAAAAAGCAACAGCTGCAACCTTCCTGAACTGAGATGAACAAATAGCGATGCTACAAGTAACAAGTTAAAATACCAAAATATGCGAAAGCCACATTTACTGAGACAAACTTGGGCATTTAACTAACAGATGGTAAGTATTTTGAACCAGAACAGAATATGTATGCTCCCACACCATTTACTGTAGTAGTATCATACTGTAGTTCCATCAGGATGACACACTTATTGTAAAGTGTCAGCCTTAGAAATAGAACTACAAAATGCCAGCAACAGTAATTAATGACAAAGACCTGCATACTTCATTAGGAATAATTTGGGTCAAATGTTTAAAAAAGGAAATTATTTTAGGTTTGAAATACCCATCTGGATAATATGGCACTGAATTAGGAAAACCCTTATTAAACCTCTAGGGCTCTCTCTGCAGGCTGTGATTAGTTTACATAAAATAAGTTACATGTTGTTGTTGTTGTTGTTGTTGTGTCTTTTGGCTTTTCCTGGTTAGGGGTCGCCACAGCAGAACTCCGGTCCGCTAATGATTGGCAGTAGATTTTTACATGCCGAGTTGCCAGCTCTGACGCACAACCTTCAACGAAGGTACGCCCATTCACGCATGTCTCCACACAGAAGATGCTCTAACTGAGAATCCAACAGGATAACATCTAACTGTAAGGCGACAACGCTACCGCAGCACCACCACCGCGGATCTTCACATAAGTTACATACATACAAATATTTCAAGCATGGACATTAATGCCCTTATAGCCTGCCAATATACCAAAAACAGTTGTTTCAATAATAAGCATCCAGGCTGTTTTAAATGTCTAAACTAGTGCTTGCTCCAGTGTAGTTTGATAGTCTGTTCCAGGCAACAGCTGCTTTCGCAGAGAACCAATTAGTCCACTTCTCATTCCTATAGAATCTTCTGCATAGGTTGTCTGATGATTCTCTACTACTTTTTGATAACCCCAAACATTTCCAGAGGTAGTTGTCTATACATACCCTATATACCTGAATAAAGTCTCCTCTTAAATATCTGTATGAGACACTATACAAGTTCAGATATTTTAGTCTGTCATAATAGCTTAAATCTGCTCATCCATGGAGGCTTTACTATATTTATGCTGTACTCTTTCCAGTTTACTCATGCTTGTTTTCTTATAAGGTTTCCATATTGTCATTCCATACTCAAGTTTGGGTCTAATGTAACTAACACATAATAACTTCATTTCTGATTTCTTAGACTTTATAAATCTTTTTATGCAACCTATAGTTCTATAACTATCATTAACCAATAGGTTGATGTGATTAGAAAAACTCAAAGCTGGATCTATCCATATACCCAGGTCCTTAAACAAATCTATAGTTCCAATCACTTTGTGCTGTATTAAATATTCAACTTTCAATTTATGTCTCCCAAATCTCATATGTTTAGTTTTTCATGTATTTATTGGCATATTATTCTCCTGTGCTCAAATGTACAATTTAGTCAAGTTCTTTTGCAGACATGTCCTATCCATTACACTTGTAATCAGTTTACCCAATTTCAAGTCATCTGCATACAGACAGCAAAACACCTCAGATGAAAAAGGTAGATCTGAAAGATAAAATCTAAACAAATATGGGCCTACGACAGAGCCCTGTGGACACCATGACTGTAACCAAGAATTTCACCTGTCCAATTGCTCTATGATAATTGCTATGTCCTGTTTATAAGTCATGCAGCTATCCATCTTATCAAAAGTACATCAATGCCCAATTTATTGATCAGTGTTTTGTATATGACCATATCAAATTCTGAAGTTAAACCTATATAACTTATATCACAACACAATTTTTATTCATAGCTGTTATTATATTGTTATAGAACATCATGTTACAGATAGTAATAGATCTATTTTAAACATATGCAAGCTGATATATGGTTTCAGGTCCTAACCTTTTCGCTTCTGGCAGTAACATCCAATATTACCTTCTCCATTTTTTCCACAACATGAAACTAGACTTAAGGATCTATATGACTCTGGGTTTGTCCTACTCTCCTTTCCCTCAAAGATAAGTTTAATAAGTGCATGTCACCAATCTTGAGGAATTTCCCCATATTTATACAGCCTCTTAAATAATAGATTTAATGGTACTATATGTTCTTGCTGAAATGTTCTCGGGTCATTATAACTAATTCTATCTCCTCCCTGTGCTTTGTTGGGATGCAGTTTGAATGGTTCTTTTTCAGTATAATCTAATTTGAATTTAGTATCTGAGGTTACCTGGATACTAGGACAATTTATCCACCCTCTTTGTGGAGCCAAACTGTTTTGGATAATATATGTATAATTTATGGTGTCTGAGAATGAATTTTAGAATCTACACACAGTTTATCAATTTGTATGCCTTTAGTCCTTCCACATCTTATGTATCTATAAAATAGTTTTCTATTATGGTCAATATCTTTATATAAATTTTCTTCATTTTTTTTATCTTGTCTCGCACTATCCTTAATTTATTCATCCAGCTTGTTTATTTCAGGTTTCAAAGTTGTAGTTCGACCTCTTTTCCATTTCTTATGTTTTTTTTTGTCTCTCACCTTAATCAAATATCTTGTTCTTATGGAAATATATCCTCCTGATGTTGTGTGCCTAGATCCTATGTTAATTTATTATTTTTTTTGTATTCAAACAATTTCTCTTTTAAGCCTTTCCACATCCCTTCTGCAGGTTTCCACTGAATGCCTCGCACCAATTAGTTTTACATAATGATTGTTTTGATTCCATATAATCTGTAATTAACCGCCTGTGGACTGGATTAGATTTCAGTTTGGCAGAATTATCTAGCAACAAGTTAACCTTTATAACCTCATGATAATGCACATCAATGGTGGTAAAACGTGACATGAAGTAACAGTAATTTCTTTAGGAGCACAAACAATGTCTAGTATATTCCATTCCCTGTTATTTGTTTGCAGTCTGAAGCAATTATTGCTCCTTAACATATGTTTTGAATAGTTTTCTTACTAATGTTGTTGAACCAATATTATTCCAGTCTGTTTATGGTAAATTTAAGTTCCCAGGTAGTATTATCCTTCCCTCCTGTGTTTCATGCAAGAAATATATGAGTTTCTCTAGGTTGTTAGCACTTGACTTTGTCTATACACCCAAAAAATTGTTATGTTCTAGGGTTGCTTTATTGTCACAGTTACACAGTCTATAGTATTGTTATCACTGAACATGCAATAATCACAGGTTACATAACTATCTTTAAATCCTATCATAACACCTCCACATGATAATTTGTTAGAATTTCTGCTGCAGTAAAAACACTTCTACCCTGACAGAACTGGCTTTGTATCATTGTTCTTTAACTATGTTTCACAAACAATAACAATATCGGTCTTGTGGGAACAGAACACATTTCCAATAAAATAAACTTTATTATTAATTTCATGTTCATATTTCTAGTAAAAAAAATATATATATTATGAATGAAAAACACGAAGGAAGAAAACAGTTTGTGTTTTGAATTTGAATCATGGGTAGGGCTGGAGAAAAGTGACTTAGCCTGGTGTCTGTATAGTGGGGCAGCTGGGTAGAGATGACACAGATAATAATGCAGTTTTTAGGCTAAATGAAATTCAAGGCATGGACCTCCCCAAACTTAGCAATCATGGGACCCTGCAGCTGAGAACTTTGTATGGTGATGTTGGACACATCCAATGTTGTTTGTCTTTCGGCTTTTCCCGGTTAGGGGTCACCACAGTGGAACTACGGTCCACTAATGATTGGCAGTAGATTTTCATGAAGGCCGAGGTGCCAGCTCAATGTCCAACCTTCAACGAAGGCATGCCCATTTACACATGTCTTTCGAACTCCCACCCAACCACGGGGAGGACATGCAGACTCCACACAGACGGCACTCCCCGCACTCCTGCCGAGAATCGAACGGGAGAACCTCTTGCTGTGAGGCAACAATGCTACCACTGTACAGAAATAAAACAGCTGAGGAAAAATTTATATACAACAGAAGACTGTTTCATTTCTTCAGGCTGATAATAAGAATTAGATGCCCCAACGTTAATGTTATGACATGACTAAATTATTGAAATATAGACATGTTATGCAAACCACATAATCCGGTTATGAAAGAAAGGCAAGTGTTAAAAGTGTCAATTAATGATCATAAACTGTCAACATCTAGTGCCACACTGTCCTGAAGGAAGGATGAATAAATAAGTAATTAGAATGTGACAGCTGTTTTTAATATTTTTTTATTTGATGAATGAGGAAGTGAAATGGTCATTTGACCTTTTTCAACCCAGTTACACAGTAAAAGAAAATGAAACAGATTTATGACATATAAGACACAATATAAATCGGTAACATTTACCAACACATTATGTATAAAGAGCCACATTAGGCATTAAGTAAACAACTAATAAAATATTAACAGTATTGGTACAACAACTACACATCAGTGGTCACATTTATGCAGTAATTATGAAGCCCTTAGTGAGGCATTGTATTTTTTTATTTTAACCATGGACATATTTACAGTCAAGACAGTTTTTTTTTTTTGTTAATGTTTGAGAAGGGTTACAAAACACAAAAATCATTACACTGAAATCTGGCTAAAAAGTAAATCACTAATGTTTATTAAAATGTAAAATGATTTTTAACAAATGTTTATTTATCACAGAGATGAAACCAGGACATGTAATGCAGATGGTTTAAAATAAGGGCTTAATCAACCAGTGCATAGTACAATGAATGAAGCAATCAATGTAAAAGCACTACAAAAAGGGAAGTTTAAAATGGTACTAAGTTATATTTAGTGTTTAACCTATGCTTAATGCAAAGCCTGCAATGCAATCTGCCATCTAGATTCATGTTTTAAAAGTTTATTTTAACATTAACCCCCCTTATACAACATTTCAAAACCTCCAGAACTTCAAATTTAAATGTTTTAGCACATGGTTTGCCAATACATTCCTAGTGATACTCATATGTATGCTTTTCGCATAGTCACCGATTTTTTTTTTCCCTGTGTGTGTGGTCTGCTTTGCTTATGTAAAAAACTTTAAAGAAGAACAAATAACTGAATAGCACAGGGAGTGGCACTACAGGTTGCATACTCACCTTCAGTCCAGAAGGCTGTGGACTCTATTTCCACACTAGGCAGATGGATTGCTGACAGTGCAGTGCAGCATAAGGGGGGGTGTTATACTCCTCGTTGTGTCATCTTTTAGATGAGATGTCAAACCAAGGTCCCATCTGCTTGAGTTGGTGGTAGCTCAGGTGGATGTATAAGATCCCATAGCACCTATTGAAAATAGAGGGGAAGTTCTCTGATACCCTGACAAAATTGTCCCTAGTATTATAAATATCTCCTCAGGTCTCCACTGAAAAGAGGCTACTAGTTTAGTAGGACTTTCTGTTCGACAAGGAATAAATAAATAAATATATGGTATTAGTTGAGCAACTAGTAAACTGTCTGTTAGTATAGTGTTTGCCTGTTTTTAGGATGTAAAAAAATACTTACCTCCATAACATGCTGACCAAAATGACAATGATCATACATATTTATTGACAGTTGGAAAATGTACTTGCATGGTCACTTGTTTCTTCATACTGGAATGCACTAAATCAGAGATGCAACTAGTTCAGTTAGCACCCTGGGCAGTTCATAGACTTGTACCCCATAGTCCAAAGCTGAGGACAAAAAAAAAATGCCACTTTAGCAAGGAGTGTCTAATAGCTCCTTGCTGCAGTTACTAACTTCTAAACAAATTCATTTAGGTAGCTTCAATGTCAGCCATGGCTTTTTAAATGAATGCCAACACTCAAGCCTAGTCAACAACTCTTCTAACATGCTGATCACACCATCTAACAGTTTGTGCCTAGGACAGCTGCTCCTTTTGTACCACGTTAGCTATGGTACTGCACTAAAAGGTCAGCAAGTGACCTCCTCTTTCTATAAGTAATGGAAGGAACACCCCCAACAGATGAATGTGTCAGAGCTAACAGTATTCCAAGTTATAGTCAAACACTATGTATATAGTTAGTATCCACAGTAAACTTTGTGGTAAGTCAAATACGTTGGTCTTTAGAGTTTCTAGATGTATCAACATGTAGTAACAGCTCCCTACTGACATCCAAAATACCTTGAAAAGGTGTTCAGCTTGTAGAGTTATGACTCTTATGACACAATATAGACAATTGCACAGTAACCTGAAATTGTAGAAATAAGTGTTCTGAAATGATTAAACTGGCTTTTTGAAATGTTGTACTTCGGAAAGCCAGGGTGACGGAAAGCCAGGGTGACAACTATTAAATTGCATAAGCAGTTAGATTGCATCAGTTTGTAATGAACAGGTGTTAACTAAACTGTTATCAGATTCTGTGATAAACACATCCAAATATACTTATTCACATAGGGATATGTTAAAACTCATACAAATAGCCATGTATAAATGATTATGAAAATCATAAATGCCTGCTGCCATGTCAGAGCAAAATATTTCCAATAAAAGTGTGTATACCAGAGTACAGTGCTAAAAACACTAGAGTTAGTATACACAAACTGATTTCCTAAATAGGACATAAATAAGCCTCTGTGACCCCCATGAACATTATTTTTACTTGTTTATATAATTAATATGTACAGAGAAATATGTCATTTTCCAAAATGTTTTCTTTGTTATGATCATATCTATTTTGCTCGAAGAAACATCAGTCTTCATGTATGAAATGGTTTTTAACATTTCCAGGTTAGCTTAATGTGATATCAAAGTACAAAGATTCTTAGTGCCAATAGCAAAGAAGTCACCTAATAAATATAATTACTCACGCTCAGAAATGCTGTAGTGTCTTTAAAACATGATGACCATTCACTAAATAAAAAGGCTTCAAAATTGTTCATTGAGCCAGCCACTTCCTGATTTTATATATTTTGGGTAAATCATAGAGAAAATGTGGTATTAGAAATAAAATATCAGTATGAAAAGAAAGTCAGTCTTATATTTCTTTCAGAGATGATAAAAGATGTGTCCAGTGTTCAGTGCTGGCAAAATAACTCAACTCTAGCAACTAAAATGACAAATGCTTTAAAGGAAAAAATGAATCACATCTGAAAATAGTGAAGTGCAAAGAAAAGTCACAAGATCTACTGTATTAACTGGTAATGTTGACTCAGAACAAACAAGAAATGCAGTTGCATCATTTCTATGCATTCTATAATGACGTTACAAAGGAAGAAATCATAGCATATTCAGTACCAGGTTACCTGCAAAGTATAATGAAAATTGATTATTTTCAATTCAAGGAAGCTATGTAACTTTTCTGTTTGAACTTTTATTCTAAGTTACATAAGAAAATCAAAATGAGAGACCCAACAAATGCCAGTGTGATTAGTGCATTAAAGTGGCTGTTCGTTAGACGTGAGACACCTAATGGTGTCATAAGCAGCAGTCATTTGCAAGCCAAAAGTAAGGATTTATGAAAATGTGCATGGGAATTCAAACATAGACTGTCCAGCTCATTGAGTGAAATGAATAAGTACAAGTGTAGAGAGCAGGAGAAACAGCGGTAGGAAAAGTTATGAGCAAAGTCATCTTTAAGTTTGGAATGTAAAAATAATCAACTACAGGGATTCCACCTTCTTACCAACTCAACTTTTAATGAACAGAATATTGAAAAAAGCAAATTACGTATTTTAGCCACATTGATGTTGCCTGAAGCCAAATACAAATAAAGGAAATATAGGAAAGAAACCACCAGAGACAGAAATACTGTTGTGTTAGAACTGTAGATAACTACTTGATTTACAAGCTGGATCCAGAGTTAGACAACAAAAACAAGGGAAAGTTTGTGGTCTGACAGTGATAAACTGGACAAAACAGTATCTTACGGAGCTTGTGGGAAAGATGAAATGAGATGCAGAAAAAACATTTCAGATGTCTTTATAAGGCAGATATGTCAAAGCCAAAGTTCTAGGAAGTATAGTATACAGAAGAGCCATGACCATTTTGGGTGGAAGAAAAGATAATGTGAAAACTGTGATAGTCATGAGTTGCCGAGACGTTACAGCTGTACATAATGGTGTAGTGCGCCGAGGCAAAAGGGTCTCAAATGTAAGATCAGAGTCAGGTGTCTAAATAGTCTGTTAAGTTCTCCACTTGTCGTAGACAACTAAACAACTAGTTTGAAAGTCAAAATAATTCTAAGGACTGAAAATGTTCATTTACTGCATTTTAAATATGTTGAGCATACTATTTTGATATATGGAGCCCATGCCATGCTTAATACAGAGCTAGGATGAATTAAAAAATATGCAATTTCTATTGACTATTGTTATATATAATAACTTGCAACTATTGTTAATCTGACTTTTAATGTATTTTTCTGTTCAATGTATTTTTTATATTGTATGTTTTCTATGTGCAGCTTTTCTCCCCGGTCCTTTGCTGAAAATGGGTTACCACCCAGTTGGGCTTTCCCGGTAAACAAATGTAAAATAAATAAATAAAATAAAAATAAATAAATAAATCAATGCAACCTCTATCTATCTATCTATCTATCTATCTATCTATCTATCTATCTATCCAGATGTTTAAATGTTTTATTTATTGTACAGCCAGACTTTACACTCCACACATAGTGGGGGGATAAAGGAATAAAGGATACAGCCCCCAGCAAAAAGCATGCCTAAAATATTGGAAATATATATTATTTTTTATAATAATTTTCAGTCTTGACATATATTATTCATTTTGATTATTTGGTTTTGATCTGTTCAGATGCAGTGTATACTGGTTCATTATTCTGTTATATACCTCCACTGCCTAAAATTGCTCTTTCAGTCTTCTAACCCCTGAAGTAAAAGCAACTGGTAAACTAAGTGATTTGACTACATACCATTTACTCCTTCTGCTGTGGTTTATTAATATCAGCTATCAAAGGTGTTGTGAATTCTGCACTCTGTTTCATCTGACAACATTTCTTTGTTTTCATTTATTTCTAACAGTTCATTTAGAACTTTTCTTGTGAGAATGGACTACTGTCAAGCATTTTTACAAGTGTATATAGGCTCATGTGCCTCTCCACTTTATTTTTGTGAATATCAAAATCAAATACACATTCTTTATTTCTACTTTCTTACTTTGAAATGCTTTATATCCTTTTTAGTATTGATTCATTCTCTGGTTAACCACTTAATTCAGTACTAATTCATATGGGAACTGGAGCCTATTATAACAAACAGTGAGTAGAAGCAGAGAAACTAGTACTAAACAGAATGTACACGTACACACACACACACAAACACACACACACAGTTGTGCACATGGGACATGTACACTTGTAGACACTTTGGAGGATCACCAATTCTCTCTATGTCTTTAGGATAAAGAAAGAAACTAGAGTGCCCTGCAAATATTCACAAGCACATAGGAAGAGCATGCAGACTTCACAAGAAGGCACCACAACTGAGAACCAAACTGGAGAATGAGCAGTCTGCTGTGTTCTCCCCACTGTGGATCTTTGGCATTTTGAATGACTTGCATGCCCTCTTCTTCTTTACATATATTCCCTTTCACTTAACAACACCCCTATTTTGCATACTTTGTGCACTGTCTTTCATTTCCAATTTAAAATACATTATGATTTCTTTTGAGAATCTTACTTGCACCATGCCTTTAAGAAGCTAGGATTAATATGGGATGTGAGTCATGTACAATGTTTGGGTTTAGTAACTTGTGAGTAAAGCTTCAAGTGGAACACCTTCTATTTTAAAGTTTCTACAAGTGTTGGTTTTACCCTACATTATTAACTGTTAATTTCTCCATTCTAGATAAACCAAACTTGAGTCTGGTGCCAGAATATGGTGTCAGAAGAAACTCAAAATGTGAAAAATATTGTTTTCATTGGGTTTTGCTTGCCAAGATACTGAAAGCTGCATACTTTTTTTTCTCTGCTCATTTGTTCTAATGGTGGAGAGATGCCCTTTATACTTTTCATGTCCAGCTTGCTTTGAACAATATTTTATGATTTAAGTTCCATTTTCATATTTTACTTACAAGTCCACCTCAGTAAAACAGTTTTGACATACAGATAAGGTCCTTGCTTCCAGAAAGGCAGACAAAATATATATTTCCTTGAGTGATATGCATATAACTCAAACTTAAATTTTTGAGATTTATCTTCAATTTTTGGGTTAAAATGGCATCACTTTAACAGCTGATGACTTGGAAGTTACAGGAAACCTATCAGAAAGTTTTAGCCTGAAGACACAGTAAACTAACCTTAAAAGGGCTATCTTCTGTGACCTACTATACAGAGGCACAGTCAACTAATCTAAAGGGGTGGTGAAAGCCAAACACACTCTGGCTAGGCTTATAAATGCCCTAGGGCAGATAGCCTAGTATCAACCTATGAACCTATGAACCTAAGACAGGGATTTGACCTGCATCTCATTTCAGGTAGCGTCAGTTACAAGCCACAGAATGTCCAGAGTACCATGTTCCTTTATATCATACCTCTCAACTTCTTAGAGCAAGATATCTGGACAAAACCATAAATAATGGGGGGGGGGGGGGGGCAAAACTAGGGACATTTTTTAAAATATTGCGAAAGTTTAAAAAGTAACCCCTTCTGAAGGGTATAAAGTCTGAAACTAAAATGTCTGTCATTATTTTCTGATATCAATCCTCATTCATTTGCCAGTGATTTGTTAGAAAATCAAACTTTTCTGAAGAACAGACCAAAAATATGAGGCAAAAATCTTGACATTCTGTGAAAATACAGACCAAAAATATGAGGCACAAATCTTGACATTCTGTGAAAATCTGGACAGTTGAGAAGTATGTTTCATACTGAAGTCTTTATTTCTGCTTTCTTACTTTGAAAGTGTGGTCACCCAAGATATATAAGATTTTGCTATGAAAGAGGAGAATGAGGAAAGAAACGGTTTGGTAGTACATTCTGCAAACCAAAGAAGAACATCCCATTGTTAGGGAGTTATTTGTTTATTAGAAGTCAAGGAGTGCAAGAGGGGGTTCTATATTATAACATCGAAGTGTCAAAAATTTGAATGCTATAACATTGAACCCAAAACCATGAAAGCTGAAAACCTCGAAGATTGAGAACAGTGATTTTTTTTTTTCCTGGGAAAAAAAATCGCTGTTCCACTACAAAACACACAAACACTACAAACTATTTTTAATGTGGAGGGCTTTACCCCCCCAACTTGGGGAGCTGTGCCCCCCACACCCCCCTACTTAAATATACCAACTCTGAGATCTCACCACAGTGGAAGAAATAGCGAAGCCGTGGAAACGGCCCACCAAATTCTTTCCCTGGGAAAGAATTTGATGTTCCATAGCTTCGATATTGTCAGTCTTCAAGGTTTCCGGTTCGATGTTATAACATTCGAAGTTTTGACACTTTGATGTTATAATATAGACCCCAAGAGGGGATACATAATATCATTGTGAATCTGATCAACTGTGTGATTCTTTAATCAAAAACACAATATATTATGGCATAATAAATGATCGCATAAGGGGTGGACTGATGAGGAAAACATATTTCACACAACAAAACAACTATATAGATATACATATATACACACATATGTGTCTATATATAAAATGTACATGTATGTGTTTGTGTGTATGTGTATATGAATATGAATATGAATATATATATATATATATATATCTAGGGCTAATTACTGATGACACATTTCAAACGGTCCAGCACACTTTTACAAAAGTCTGCAAAAACCAAATAAAACACAACATTTAAAAAAAAAAACAGTAAACACATTTATGCAGGGGGGCAAGCCCCCCCTGCACCCACTATATGGGGGGCAATGCCCCCCACTCCCCCTACTTTTATATTCTCACTCCGAGATCGCACTATAGTGGGGAAAAGGGGAATATTCCCTTACCCCCACTGTACCGTGATCTCAGCAACAGCCATTCTGTCATGCTTTTTTTTTTTTGAACTCACGTTAGAGAAAGTGCATTTTCGGTGAAAATACACTTTCACGAAAGTGTGGTTGCCCATTTTGACTTCGGTGAAACAAGCTTTCGCTCAACAGTCCTAGACCCATATATATATAATATGCATGTGTGTATTTTGCCAGCAAATTAGCAAGCATCCATTTAAAATCTATAACTGACAACTTTGAATTGTATAATGCAAGCAACCTTGTGAGGGAATTCATACATTGGACTGATGGGTATTGCTCATGAAGTTATAAATAACTGGTGACAGTGCAAATTCCTTAAGGTTCTCAAAGTACCCCTATAGCAGTAGGAATGCTAGTGATCTGCTAGCCTGGGAGTAAGATATAAAAACAAGACTGATAAAAACTGAAAAGTCTGAAGGATCACAGTGAGAAGCTTGAGCTAATCATTGTTCAGACAGATGTCAACAGTTTTATGTGTTCTACTCTCTTGAGATGTAGCTAGATATGACAACGCTTTTCAGATATAGTAGTCCATAATAGTACTACTCATGTGCTAAGCAAGATGTTTTCATTACCTTGACTGGATCCATAGTTCTGGGAAGACATTTTGCATTTAACAATTTGCTTTGAATGTGGTGCCATTGAGTAGGATTACATGCCTGATGATCTAAAAGGAGAAGCACAAGTCCTGAAAAGATGCTTAGTAACTGCTAAGTGATATGGAGTTTATATACTGAGGAAGACATCTGCTGTCCACAGTTAGACTCTTATGGTAGAATCTAGCTTTTGAAGACCTGAGATAATTGAAAACACACACGAAATTAGGTGAGGGTGGCACTCATAAATGCCCAAAATCTAAATAACCATGGAGGCAGTCTTGGGAGATTTCTTTTCCTGGGGACATAGAAATCTGATTTGAAGGCATCTCTACTATTCCATATATTATGCAGTATTGCCTATTACTTTTCTCCCCAGGATTCTGCTGAAAATGGGCCTTGTTGACCCAGTTGGACTTTCCCAGTTACCAAATGTCAAATAAGTAAATAAACAAGTAAAACAGAATCATCAAGTTTTATTATTTATATTTCTATGGCAAGTGTACAAAAATGAATAGGTCATTCAGAATGTTTGCCTTCACACTGTGGTAATAGCAATAACAGAATCATTGCAAATGTTCAACATTACATTAACATTGTGATATTGCCTGGAGTAGATGTCAGACTCATTAGGATCATACTCTTGACCAATTCCTGTAGTGGGAGACTTTTGTGTTATGTAAGACCAAAAACCTGTAGTGCTGGATAGCTTTGCTTATTGTCAAGATCATCTAATAACAGTGAGCTTAGATTTCACTTTGGAAGTGAACTAGTGCAGGGCCTCTTCAGCAGTTGAAGCATGGGAGTCAGGGGGAGCAGCCACAGAGAATGGACTCCTTGTATCCACAACAGTGGATTTGTATATCACATAAGGATGGGTTTCTCATTCTTTTGATAACCCCTGTTGATAGGTTCATAGGTTGGTACTATTCTAAGTTAAGGTTGTAAAAATACAAAGTGGATAGCAGTATATGAAATCTTCTATTTATTTTCTGCTGTTTTTTTTCTGTAAGAAAGAAAAACCTTACATAATTATGCCTTGTTCCATTGGGAAAGAAATATTAAACTAATATATTTTGAACTGAGGAGTGTGTAAAATCAGTCCTGCTAGAAGACTTTGTTTTGTCAACATCTATGTAAACTGCTGTTCTACATCTGTTTGTATAACTTCAATATTCTTTAGCTAGAGTCAGTCAAGTCATTTAGTTATCATTAGTTAGAGGTTTTATTTTAAATATTCCATCTGTGCAATTTATTTTCTATGTTTTTTTCCAGCTGTATACGCCATTGAATATTTAACGTGTATCGGTATTATCTACTTCTTTATTTGTCAAGTTTTATTATTTATTTTTGTCAGTTTTAAAATCATGTTGCTGTTATTTATTTATACATTATGAATTATTTGATAAATGGATATTATTTAGTGCTGTAGATTGCCAAGCTACTGGTATCTGCCTCTAACTGGCCAGATCATTCTGCAGATTGTCATGTGTGTTATTTAGTATCATTTGGATATTGACTGAGTGGCATAGTAGCTGGTGTCTCCCTGTCCTTTAATTACCACCATTCTAAGTGCTGAAGTGTTCAGTATACTTCACCTGTAGGACTAAGCAAAAATTTGCTATAGAATTATTTATCAGCTGTATATATGACTCGGTAGTAAAATGCAAATCAGGCAACAGGTACAAAGATCATACCGGTACCACTCTGAACTATGAAAAACAGGACCTCTGACACATCCATATCTTGGGAGAAGGCACTAGTTAGGCAGATTTATTTCTAATCTGTTCATTACAGGCTCAAGTGTACTAGAACAGGATCTGGTCTGGACTTGACTGAAAAAGACGGAAGCTCTTTAAAACAATGCTTGAGTTCTTCTTGCACACCACAGCATTTAGACTAATTTCCCAGCATGATGTTGCCTAAGCAATTTTATGTGCCTTATACATTACTAAGGGGTAAGAGCAGTTAGCAGCACAAGTGTCCATGTGTAAAGGGCATTTAACATACAGGGGTCTGAGCTCAAAGTTTAACAGGTGGTATGCAAGTGGGAGATATGAAAGGAGTCTGCTGAATGAAGGATGGAAAGATGCTGACAAATATAGCTGAAATACAGAAAAGCTGTTGCATCCCAAGTAATTCTGGGAGGGCTGACAGATGTTTTGGGGGGGGTGATTTTTGTAGTGTACCTTGCTCAGAGTGAGGTTTTATGTAAAATGTGCTGTCATTATGTCCTTATCTATTTAATCAGCTGAAACTGATGCAGCAGTACACAGCTACTGTTGTTGCATAAGGAGTTCTGGAAAGGCTGACAGGTGACTTTCTAGCATGTTGTGTAGTATATCTTAATCAATGTGGTCTTCTGCATGCCATCTGCTGTAGCTATGTCTTTCTTGCTTTGCTCAGCTGAAGGGAATACAACAATCTGTACTAACTCTGAACCTTGAAATACAGGACCTTTAAGACATCCCTACCTCTGGAAAATGGCAGATATATTTTATATGTTGTTATAGTGACTGTAAGGACTGGTTGTAATAATTATAATCAGCTGAATGATCTAAAGGGAAGGCTTAGGTCTGATGAGAAATTCACTTCTGCCTTAAGGTTGCAAGATATCACCAATGAATAGTGTTGACATCCTTTGTTTATTACGGCTTATTTTAAAGTCTGACAGTTCCCAGAAAAGCTAAATAAGGCTGGCCATTTGAAAACTTGGGACCCACTACAGCAGGTACCGAAATACAATGGCTGAATGGATGAAAAAACAGACGTACCCGTCTGACGAGCCTGGTGTGTAAGGCCATAGAACATGTCATCATGGAACTCATAAACAAAGACATTGGAAACCTCATCCAGTTTGGGTTTGTGAAAGGGAGATCATGCCTTCTGAACCTGATCGACTTCTTTGAGGCAGTCACCAAAGCCGTAGATGAGGGTAAGGTGGTTCACACAGCCTATCTTGACCTCGCAAAGGCTTTTGACACCATCCCCCATTCTGGAATTATAGCTAAACTCACTAAACTAGGTATAAATCCCTACATCACAAGATGGGTTTCCAACTGGCTCACTGACAGAACCCACACTGTAAAAGTTGCAGACTCCAAATCTGACTTCAAACCAGTGACAAGTGGAGTACCACAGGGTTCATTCCTGGGACCTCTCTTGTTTGGTATCTACTTCTCCGAAGTACAGGCTAACACAGAAGACCTCTGTCTAATGAAGTTCGCAGATGACTGAAAACTAAGAGCCATAGTAGAGTCTCCAAATGATGTGGACATCCTACAATAGGGTCTCAATGAGACAGATGCCTGGTGTCAGAGGCATGGCCTCAAGAACAATGCCAAAAAGTGCATTGTCATCCCCTTTGGTAAAAACTCTGTATCCATGAACTACCACATAAACAGCAGTCTACTTAATGCTGAATGTGTGATAAGAGACCTTGGGACCCAGGTGGACAGTAGTCTCACTTTTGATAATCACATCGCCACAGTAGTCAGAAAATCCTTCTATGTGGCACACCTTATCACTAAAGGGTTCTCATCCAGGAAAAAAGAGGTAATTGTTCCCCTCTACTCGGCACTCATTAGACCCATTATTGAGTACAACGCCCTTCTGGAATATACCTCACAAGACATCTGCAGCAGCTGGAAAGGCCAGAGAAGTACCTCACAAAGAGGACTACTGGCCTCAAACAGATGCCCTACACTGACCATCTTAAAAAACTCCAGCTTTACTCTGTAGCATATCGCCTACTCCGATGAGATCTCTGCCTAACATATAAAGCTATGTTAAACCCAGAGCTGCTGGACATGCTACACCTAAAGAAGTCCCAATCCCTCCGAGCTACACGCTCTAGGCACCTAAACCTTGTCACCTCAATAAACAGGACATGCTGGAGAGATGGATTTCTGATACTCTGGAACAACCTACCCATCTATGTCAAGCAAAGTTCCTCATTAGCACTCTTCAAGGAAAAATCTTGATGAGTGGATGGGAAATAGGAAATACACCCCAGGGATCACTTCTGTGGCTCTGCTCGACAGGGGCACAGGAAAATAACTTTCTTGGGTGGCATAAGCAAGGGTACCTTGTTGGCTAGGCTTACTTAGGCCCTTGGGCCGATAGCCTAGTACCTACCTATGAATCTATGAACATATACTAAGTCCAAGATGCCATTTCTCAGAATATTCCCTTTTCTCTGAGGTATGGCAATCTCAGAGTTGGCTTGACCCATTTTCTGCAATAAGAAGCTTTAAGGAGAAGAGTGATTTTTGAGATTCGCTCTTCTCCTGTGTTTTCAAGACAGACTTATATAATGGCTTGTTGTAACTGCTCTGAGTGAACAAGTGGAATGTGCATGCACTTTGTCATTTATTTTTATATAAAATTTGTTGGCTACAGTATACTAAGTTTGTAGGCAACTACATCTCTACCTCAGATCAGTATATCAGGTTACTAAAGACATACTGAGGCAGTTGTTTGTTAAACCACCTTTCAGAGCAGCACAGCACTCTGACCTCTGTAATCAGATATTATGAGGGGTCCAGTGATCTCTGTGTAAATTACACTTTCAGTAGCTAAGAGGAAGGATTCAGCAATCTAAAATGCCTGTGGTGCATGAAATGCACAAGGCCACTGATACCCTCTATTTATTTCATTTTCTGTAGCTAGGAGTGTTTTGAAATGTCAGTAATACAAACATTGTACAAGGCCCCTGGACCTTGGCCAAGCCTTTTTTTACATCAAAAATAAAAAGGCTGATTGTAAGACATTAATTATGGTTAACTGCCATATCAAGTGAGTCATTTGTCAGTTTTCAACAAGTTCACACTAATTCTGGTGCAGAAAAAGGTTTTGTTCTTGACTGTCAGGCTAAATTAGCATGAAACATTTGTATTTGGTGTTAAGGAAAATACCCTCTAAAATGCCAAGTCGCCAAGTCATTCCTGAATTTTAAAATATTAAAGGTGTGTGTGTGTGTGTGTGTGTGTGTGTGTGTGTGTGTGTGTATGTATGTGCTTTCATGTCCATTGTGGTTGACAAATATGCATGAAAATTAGTGAATATTCAAGAAAAGAGACCTAGCACTGCTTTTGTAAAAATCTGCTGCTGCTGTGTGGTATGTGACTGGACCCTTATATTGGAAATCATTCCTAAATCTTGTATTACATTACCGGCTCTGTTAATGTTTGATGGATACCTGGAGTGTGAATACGAAGGTATATATAAAAAAAAAAAAAAAAAAAAAAAAAGGTAATTTTATACTTGCATTTTGTAGAGTTCTAATGGCATGAGGCAAGAATGCCTAATGCTTCCTTCAAGGTGTCAGTTTTCATGTAAATGTATAGCTGGTGTACTGAGTAATTTGCATGAACTTCCTTTTGTAGGTTAGACAATGTGCCAGTATAGAACAAGTTTTTACATCACTATAATGTAGTAAATGTCCAGGCTGTATATTTGTTCATTGTGCTTTATTGTCTAGTTTTACTTCAGACATTTTTCTGATTTTTTTGGAATAACATATTGAATACTTCCTCATTAATTATGCTACATCATTGTTGTGGTTGTTCTTTAAACAGTGTACACTGTGCCAAGGAATTGTGCTTTATGCAATACGAAGACTGAACTGTAGTTTTTACATTGTCCCATAAGGTGTCTGGGTCTAAATTTGTTTCTGCTTCCGGCTAACTACACCCATAGTTCCCCAGAGACCATAGCTAAAGCCTTTAATAACTTAATAACTTTTTCACTGAAACAATCCAATCCCTAGCAAATCAACTAACCCCCTCTAACTTAAACCACATGCCTAATCTATCTAATAATCACCTGGAATTTAGCTTCCAACCAATATCCACTAGTTTTATCAAAACACTTCTAAAAAAACTAAAACCTACCACCCTTGCTGCTGACCTCCTCCCTGCAGAGTACTTACAAATATCTGCAGATGCCATTGCATATCCCATATCTATCCTCATCAACAGAACCTTGTCTGAAAATGCTATCCCCTCCCTCCGGAAAATATATCACGTCATCCCACTCCATAAAGGTGGTAGCTCCTCAGACATATATCCAACTATAGACCCATTGCCATTCTTTCCCCACTAGCCAAAATAATGGAGAAATGTGTACACAAGCAACTAATGCAATACCTTACACAGAATAACTTACTATCTGACTCCCAGCATGGTTTCAGGCCAAACATAGCACCACTTCAGCCCTCCTTTCCTTTACTACTGTCATAAACCAAAACAGGGATGACAATAGGCTAACCTCTGCCCTCTTTCTTGACCTATCAAAAGCCTTTGACATGGTCAACCATGAACTTCTCATTCTTTCATTAAAATATATTTCCCTCAACAAGCCTGCTATCCAATGGTTCCAGTCCTACCTGACTGGTAGACAGCAGGCGGTACTATGGCAGGGCAAATCTCCAGCCAGTTACCTCTCACACTTGGTGTCCCTCAAGGGTCAATACTAGGTCCACTACTCTTCTCTATTTTTATCAACAACCTCCACACTGCTATCCCTAAAGCCACCTGCATTCAATACGCAGATGATTCCACTCTCATCTGCTCAGCTACCTCCCCATCCGACTTGCAAATCCTAACCCAAAATACATTTAACACTATTGAGACCTGGCTCACCAACCAACACCTACTTCTGAACCCCAATAAAACTAAACTTCTACTCTTCTCTCTCCCACTAGTAGATCCACCACACTTTCATTCTCTGTCACATCTAACAATGGTACCACTATTTCCCCAGATAATCACACCAAACTGCTAGGGGTTATCATAGACAATAATCTCAAATTTGACCTACAGGTCAACAAAACCATACAGACCATCAATAAGAAGCTTGGATCACTGTATAGAAACAAGACATTTTTAACCCCACTGGCTAGGACTGCAATCACCCGATCACACCTACTCTCTGCTCTTTTATATGCCTCGCCTGTACTCTCAAACCTCAACAAATCCGAACTAGGTAAGCTGTCCCATAGCTACAATCATATTGCCAGATTTGTCACTGACTCCACCTATAGAACCCACCACTGCCAAAACCTTAAACAACTAGAGTGGCTAGAACTGCCCAGCTTAATTCAATTCAATCAACTCTTAATAGCGCACAAAATGTTGTACCACCCTGAGGATACCCTCTCACTTAAAAATATTAAGCCATATAGCAACCTAAGATCCCTACGGTCAGCCGATAAGCTACTGGTCCAAACCCACAAAGCTAATAACTCTGATGGTGAATCCCTGTTTGCCAACTTCATTGGCAAAACCTGGAATTCATTGCCAAACTATATAACCCTGCATCTTCCAAAAGTCTCTTCAAAAAAAAACCTCAAACAGTATCTCAAAGTGAATTGTCTATGCCCATGTACCAACCCTGATTAAGTTATAAACTAGAAGCATATTCTGCAATTATCGTAACTTGTAACTACATCACCAAGCTCTGCTTCCAATCTGATGTCTCTTACTTTTAATTGTGTGTCCATGAGAATTGTGAGTCCCTACTAGGGAACACTACTAACCCATTTATATAATCACTTTGTTTTTATAATTGTTTGCTAACTTCTGTGTAATCTATGTAAGTTTGTCTATGTGGAGGTTTTCTCCCTGGGCTTCCTCTGAAAATCGACATGTATCCAGTCGGACTATCCCGGTAAACAAATGTAAAATAAAATAAATAAATAAATTGAATATTTCAGTCCATCTGCAGTGGAGACACTGTGCAAATGTAAATGCCAAGCAGGTCACAAAGTGAAAGTAAACGTTACTGTCATCTCAAAGGAGCTGGTGTAAGTTTTTTTTTTCTACACAGACAGGTAGTATACATTTATCTTATATATAAAAACATACATAATGCTAGCAGATGGCTATATCTTTTGATGAAAAAGTTACCTGTTCTTGCATTTATGCGTGTTGCCTCTGTGGAAAAAGAGGGCGAAGGCTTTGCAAAAAGATAATGCAAACACATCTTTTGACTAGATGAAACAAAATTCTGTTAAGCAGTCTTTATTGTCTAGTACTGGGGCACATCTTGTTCATCATAATTAAAGAGATTAAAGCCACTCCCACAGGATTACATGACTCAAAGCAAAAGCTTGAGCAATGGTAATTATGCCTAATGTTTAGAGGTTACAAGTTGTGTAGGCAAATACAATGAGGTACAAATCAAGGCAAATCCTTTGTTCTTGCAGCTTCCAAACAGTTATTGTTTACAATGCAATTTGTTTGGATCAGTACCTTACAGCTCCTTCCATACAACTAGGATGAGAGGAAGTACCTTGTAACAGAAAGGCACCATTCACAAGTTATTGCTGTTTCTGCATATTCACCTTTCTCTTATTCACACAATATATTTGTGCATTTTATTATGCTTACAACATAGTGTTTATTCATGCCAACATATATATCATAGTGCATAGAAGTGCCACAATTATGCTCTGAATGTGGGGAAAAAAGATAACTGTAAAGCAACTTTGTGAAGTAGGAAAGGTGCTTAAAGTTTTAAGTTCATTTCAGCACTGTTGAACTGTAGCCTCGTGTTAGAGCATGGTTGCGGGTTGGCTTAATGGTTAAGGTATTTACTTTACAGACACAAGGTGCAGGTTGCTCCTTACCTTTTGGAAGCATGGCTAGGCCCAAAAAAGCCCTGTGGGATCATTAGGCTAGTAATTACCTCCATCCACCCACAACCCTCTTTTCCTATTTTGTACATGGGGTTGGGGTGCCACTTCAACAGTGACAATCATCTTGAGCCAATGTTTACACATTAGTTCTTCCACACCACATGCTCACATGCACACCTATAGCCAATTTAGAGTGCCCAGTCTACCTACTGCATATCTTTGGAATGTGGGAGTAAACCAGAGCAATTGGAAGAAACTGACACAAACCCAAGGAGGACACACAGACTCTGTACAGAAGGCACCCCAGATGAGAATCAAACTGAGGAACCTCTTGCTGTGAGGTAACACTATCCACTGCACCAGTGTGCCATTAAAAGCAACCAACACAGAATTGTCAAGTTCTTCTGCTTAAGTTGTTAAGATCGAGTATCGCGCCAGGCAGTTAAACCTGCCAGTAATGACCAGCAAATGGCAGCGGCAGAATAAAAAACAGATTTGTTACTGCCTGCTGTCTGTGCCAGTGACTGTTCCTGATTTTCTGTAACAAGAGAATGTGATACACTGTCTTTGTGACAGCACTTGCTAAGTGCTTTATGGCTTTAAAAACTGGCAAAACAATTAGCACTGTTTTTTTTTCTTGTAACTAGTAGTACAAGGAGCAGATAAAGCTCCATGTACTAGAGTCTTCGATCACAACCCATTATTATGCATAGCTCTCAACCAATCAGGGATACATTTAAAATATTAGTACTATTAACTTGAAACACTGACAAAATAAGAATGTGAATTACTATTTATTTTCTAAAGAAAAATAAGTCTATATCCCTAATTTTGTCATTATTCTTTACATGTAATTCATCAGCTTTTCTCCAGAAGTCACCAGTTTTAGCATTTAGGCGGTATTAAGAGAGACAGAGCTAAACTCTGAGTCAAAATCAGGGACAGATGAGAGCTATGTTATTATGTGTTCTCAGCATAGATGCCATGATTAACCTTTCAAGCTTTGCTCTAGGGGTGAATTTTTTGGCATCCATGTCTCCAACATGTAATAAATCATAGGTTCATAGGTTCATACTAGGCTATCTGCCCTAGGGCATTTATAAGCCTAGCCAGAATGTGTTTGGCTTTCACCACCCATTTTAAATTTATTTTGCTATGCCCTTTTTCGAGGTTAGTATACTGTGCCTCTGTCCAACAGTGACACAGAAGTGATACCCAGGGTAAACCTATGATCTCCCATCCACTCATCAAGATTCCTCTTGAAGAGAGTCAATGAGGGACTCTGCCTAACCTGGACTGGGATTTTATTCCAGAGTGAAGGGAGCCTCTGGGTTATGAATCTGTCCCTCCAGCATGTCCTATTTATTTCAGTGCTGAGGTTCAAGTCTCTCGAGCGCGTAGCTCGATGGGATTTGGATTTTCTGAGGTGCAGCATGTCCATTAATTCCGGGTTGGACATGGCTTTATACGTCAGGCACAGATCACCTCTTAACAGGCGGTATGCCACTGAGTAGAGCTGGAGTTTCTTTAACCGGGCAGCATATGGCATCTGTTTGAGCCCTTTGATCCTCTTGGTGAGGTACTTTTGGGGTCTTTCCAGTTGCTGCAGGTGTCTGGTAAGGTACATCCCAAAAGGGGCATTGTACTCAATTATGGGCCTGATGAGGGATGAGTAAAGAGGCACGATGACCTCCCCTGATCTAGATGTGAATCCCTTCATGATTAGGTGGGCTATATAAAATGTTTTTCTAACCACTTTGGCCACGTGGTTGTCAAATGAGAGATTGCTATCAACTTGGGTCCCCAGGTCCCTAATTACTTCTTCTGTACTTAATGGATTTCCACCTATGTGGTAATTTGTGGGCACTTTGTTTTTGCCAAAGGGATGACTATACACTTTTTGGCATTTAGCTTGAGGCCATGGCTCTGGCACCAGTTGTCTGTTTTATGAGGCCCTTTTGGAGGATGCTTGTGTCAGCTGGAGAGTCGATTATGGCACCCAGTTTGCAGTCATCTGCGAACTTGGTCAGCCACAGTCCTTCCGTGTTGGCCTGTACCTCCGAGAAATATATACCGAACAAGAGAGGTCCCAGGACTGAGCCTTGTGGGACATCACTTGTAACTGGTTTGGAGTCTGACATGGCTCCAGCAATTCTAACCATGTGGGTTCTGTCCTTGAGCCAGTTTGCAATCCATCTAGTGACATAGGGGTTTATATTTAAGCTGGTGAGCTTATCTATAATGCCCGAGTGGGGTATTGTATCGAAGGCTTTTGCGAGGTCCAGGTAGGCTGTGTGGACCACCTTCCCCTCATCAATGGCCTTGGTGACTGTTTCAAAGAAATCAACCAGGTTTAAGAGGCAGGATCTGCCCTTAAAGCCGAACTGGGTAGGATCCAGTGTTTGTAGGTCCCCAATATCTTTATTTATGAGGTCCATGATGATCCTTTCCATAGCTTTGCAGACCAAGCTAGTCAGGCTTATGGGGCGATAGTTTCCAGGATCCGTTGAGGCACCACCTTTATGGAGAGGGACCACTGTTGCTGTACGCCACTCTTTGGGCACATATCCTGTAGTAAGGCTGAGACTGAACAGTAGTTTTATGTTTGGGTTTAGCTCTTCTTTGAGTTCATGTAGGACGCAGCCTGGGACACCATCTGGTCCCATTGATGCTGTGTTTTTGCTTTGGAGAGGGCGGCTCTTACCTGAGCATCTGAGATGTCAGGGGGGCAGCACTCTGCTGGGATAGATATTTGCCCTTTTGGTGGGGAGGGGGGGAGAAGTTTGCACTGAACCTGTCAGCTAGGATGTTGGCAATGTCTGTGGGTTCGTGTATTTTTGTCATTTTGGACTAATTCTGAGCATATCTGGGAATTACCACCCAGGTTCCTAACATAACTAAAGAAACCCTTGTGATTATCCTTAGTGTCCTGTGCAATTTTTCTCTCGAAGCTGGCCTTAGACAATTTTATGTGTGCCCGTAGATTTTGCTAATACTGATCAGTGATGCCTTCCCTTTTGGGATTTTGCTTTATCATTTAGTAGCTTCCTCCTTCTATTGTATAGTTTGTTTATGGCTGGGGTCCACCAGACAGGACGTCTGCCTTTGGAGGATTGGGTCTTGGTTTTATTTGGGATCGCATGATCCATGCATTCCTGAAGGTGTTCATAGAATGCGTTTATAAAGGATTCTGCAGTCTGGGCCATATTTTCCACAGGCCGGGGCTTTGAAGGATTCCACCTCAGTTTTGAGGAGTGTAAAATTTGCTTTAGAGAAGTTTTTCACTGTGGTTTTCTGGGCAGGGGGTGGGGTCGGGATGTGAATATCCAGTGAGATTAGTTTATGGTCTGATCTTACCAGTGAGGGATACACTTCTGGTCTGGAGCATAGAGTCCCCATGTTGGTGATGATCAGGTCCAGTATGTTTTCCCCTCTTGTGGGAGTGGTAACAAGTTGTTCCATAGCATTTGAGTTTATAAATTCTAGGAACCTTTGGGCTAGGGTGTTGGAGCTAGAGTAATGCTCCCAGTCTATGTTTGGGTAGTTGAAGTCACCCAATATAATGGTGTTTGGAGAGACCTTCATATTTTCCAGTGTTCTCAGGAAGGCCGAGTGGGGTTCCTGGGTTTGGGAGGGTGGTCTGTAGCAGGCTATAAACTGGAAGGCAGTTTTACCCACTGTTAGTTGCACATGGATAGTCTCTGATGCTTCGTGCTTTGCCACCAACCTGGAGGTGTGGGTATCTTTGATGAATATCGATACTCCCCCTCCTTTTGTGGTTCGGTCCAAGTTTTGGGGCCGAAAAGCATGGTATGAGGTATAACCTGGTAGTGCTGGGGTGCTCTCTGGAGCCCTGAACCAGGTTTCTGTTACTGCACAGATATCAATGTTCTCCATGCTAAGGAGAGTTTCGAGTGTGTGCATCTTGAGGTTTAGACTCCTGGCGTTGAGTGGCATTACTCTTAGTTTCTTATCCCTTGTGATACCTATGGAGGTCTTTTGAGGCTTGCCTAAAAAAGTTACTATGGGGGTAGCAAGAGCCTTTGCCAATATCCGAAAGCCCAGGGGTGACAGGTGCAAGCCGTCCCTAGCGAAGCATCGTGGCTTGTCGAGCATATCATCCCAAGCTGACAGGCATTGGATCCCCTTTGAATGACACCAGTACTTAAGCCAATTGTTGAAATTGATCATCTTGTCTTCATATTGTGGCATCATTCTTGGTGAGGGTAAGATGCTACTCAAGATCAGGGTCATACCGGCCTGGGCTACATGCTCAGAGAGCTCCTTTATGTCTCTTTTCATGTAGTCCAGGGAGGTACGTCTCAGGTCATTCACACCAGCATGGACAATGACTGAGTCATATTTGTACTTGCCTTGGAGTGACCTGAGTGCTTGTGTTATGTGGCGGATCCTAGCACCCGACAGGCTGCTCACCGTGACCCTCTCCTTGTTCAGCCTGGTGAGCGGGACGTCAGTGTGCCTGATGATAGTCACCTATTACAAGTGTATCAGGTGTGTTGTTTAGTCTTAAGGGCTGTGACTGTTTGGCACACTGGCTTTGTGAGATATGTGTTGCATGTGTTTTGTTTTGGGGTAGCAGCTGCTTGGGTGTCTGCTTTGGAGGTCTCTGCTGCTTCGGCAGATCTTTATTTAGAGCCTCCGAGTATGTTTTTGTGTGATTATGTGTTTGGTTTGCTGTCGTGGTAGGTCTATGTGAGACTGGAATTGTAGTGAGTGTGGTTTCCTTCTCCTCCTGACTGGTTATGCCAGTACTGAGTTGAGAGAGCTTAGCCTCCAGTTTGGCTATATGGTTGCATCTCTCACATGTGTTGGAATTTGTTGGGAGGAGGAGAGGGTTGTCTGTGTACATGAGGCAGTTGTAACATTGCCTCAAGATTCCCAGATTCACCAGCTGGACCGGAGAGGAGATTGACAACTGACCTTTGGACATGCTAGAATAATATTGGGAATTCCTTAATAATTGAAAACCAGGGCCAGTGGGGAGTGAGGGTGCAGTGCTTTTAATTTTTAGTGCTGACTTATATAATTGCTTTAGTGAGCAAGTGCCAGGTAACTTAAGTGCAATGTGTTACAGGTAACTTAAATGCAAAAATGACAAACAGTAACTTTCTTTCAAGTGAAACAAGGAAATAAGTACAGTAAGCAATGCAGATATCACTAGTGATCCACAGAAGCGCTGAGAAGCCACGTATTAGGTGGAATTAGTGTTCCAGGGAAATAACAAGCAAACAAACAACAAGCATATATACAAAGCTATATTCAGCAGGCCTGGATCTAGTCTATGCTACAGCAAACAAGGTGTACCAATTTCAGTAAGATACAGTTCAAATATTCAGGCACTATAAACCTTTAACCAGAAATTCCCAGCTCAGAAGGGCAGAGTCCAGCCTCTTCTCCCACAAGAGTGCAGACCACGAACCTTCTTAATGTAAAATAACTGGCCTGAAGCCCAAGTGCTTAAACCAGAACTAATACACTTTAAGAATAACAGACACTGGGCTCTCAATCAGCAGTTCCCAACTTAGAAGGATGAAAGCTACCTGTCCTGCCACCACAGTGCATGCCACAAACCTTCCTAATGTAAAACAACTGGTCTGAAGCCCAAGTGCTTAATCGATTATGATTAGCAACCTGAACATAATCTTCTATACTATATGTCCTCATCATAGATCTCAATATTCACGTCTCAAGCTTTACTTCTCTTTGCTATTGAGCTAAATTACTTGACATTCATGTCTTAAACATTTAACAATTTGATTAGGATCATAGGTCTGAATATAATCTTTTATACTGATATTTGAATACTGATATTTCTCTTAACTAATAGTTTATAAGGTAATTCTAGTCTCCTCTTAAGTGCTGAAG
Source organism: Protopterus annectens (assembly GCF_019279795.1). Taxonomy (NCBI): domain Eukaryota; kingdom Metazoa; phylum Chordata; order Ceratodontiformes; family Protopteridae; genus Protopterus; species Protopterus annectens. The sequence continues at coordinate 735,704,334 of NC_056743.1, forward strand.
TGTCACAGAAAGTTTTTTATGTTAAAATCTGATAATGGATCATCCTTTATGAACTTAAACATCTTTGTACATAATAAAGATAAAATTTTAAACTACCACTTATCAGAAAAAGATTAATTGGAAAAATTAAGTCATCTATTTAAGCAGGGGTATGCAAGGAATCAACAAATTATCTCAGAAGTGCAGTGAAGAGACTTATGATGTTCTGCTACATTTCTGATTTTCTCACTATTCTGCTATATTTCTGATTTTCTCACTGGTAGATTATTTATTTGGATATTGAGTAAACCCATTACATACATAACCACCAAAGCTAGTGAAAGGAAGATTTATTTCCTGGCACAGTCTGTCAGAAGAATCTTCAGTGCTGTTATTCGGTGCAAAAGTATTTTCCAGTAATAATTCTGTTATAGTTTTCAGCAGTTGTGATAGATTAGGGTCACTGCCCTATACCTTAATCATAGATAAACATGGTAAAAGACACATTAACAATTACATTATTTCTTTTCAGCACCAAACTATTCCTACCCATATACCTTTAAGCTTTTTTATTATTGGTAATCAGGGTGCTAGGATGACGAAAAAAACCCTTGCGACCAAATAATACAAGTGAAAATGTACAGCTAATATATATGAACATGAATTTGTGTTTCTTTTTACTTAATGAAACTTTAAAAATCTTTCTCATGATCAAAATAGTTCAACTGCTGTATTTAAAGTTCAAAGGAAATGGGTCAATACATTCCAAAAATAAGTTTATGGACTACATTGATACTTTAACAAATGCATAATTAATTGTCATATATTTAAAATTTGATTACCATTTGACATCCATAAATTTTCAAAATAATGTTTAATACTGTATCATTATTATGCTACGCTAACATAACTATGCTGATGTGCAGTTGTCCTATCTCACCCTCATTCTTGACTGATGGGTTCAGAACTGATCCTCTGTTCCAACTCGGCCATTTTCTAAAGCTCAAGGTCTACAGCTAGCTTGTGTCTCTATCCCTATCCTATGATGCCATAGGACATTTCCCCAGATCTCGTTTGCCGCTGAAGCATTTAGGGTCATTGAGAGCTAGCTCTGGCTAAGTTTAAACTTTATTTATCATTTTTTCCATTAAAAACTGCTGAAACTTAATGTTGATGTTAAATAACATTGTTATTACTTAACCGCGTTTTTATACTGGTTCATATTTCATAGTTAAGCCCAGATTTAAATAATATTAGTGCTTAGCAGTAAAATATACATTCATATATTACAGTGTGACTACTCATTGTTACTTGAAAGGGCTATAGTTTAAAACTTCTATAGCCTATTTCTTCTATTTAAATTCCTTCATATCATGTGTTTTTTCTCGTAGATATACATATATACTAGCCGTATATCTAGGCTTCGTGTGTGAGTGTAATTTCTCTTACTTCAGAAGGCTATAGTTTAAGCTTTTGATAGCCTTAATTCTGTCAGTTTAAATACTAATGCTTTGCTACTGTTGGCTTTACATACTTCGCTATAGTGTACCTACCCATTTTTAGTTAGAGGGCAATATTTCTCACAAATGATATATTACTGTGTGTCCTATTTATTGCACTTGTTTGATTTTTGTTAAGAACATAAGACTGTTTAAGTTAGAAGGCTTTAGAAACCTTTTTCTTGTTGATTTGTCTCACTACATTATGGCCACCTGATTTTGAAAGTATTCCTGAAGTCTTCACTTGCAGAGGATTTGGAGAAGAGTCAAAGTCCTCCTATAAAAAAAAAACTATGTCACCAGCTCAGAAATATGAAAAAAGCTCCAAAAGACCATCTTCAGTGTCTTCAGATGGTTCAGAGCCATCTAAAAAGGTTTCGAAGGTCTCGGAACTGAAAGTACTGGCTGAGACATCTACCTTGGCTCCATCAGTGTCAGAACCAATGGTAATTCAAGCTAGGAGCCGATCACCTGTAGTGGAACCAGTGTCTCCTACGCTTAGATCTATGCTTAGATCTCTTATCTTATAGCCTATTGCATCACTGGCCCTATCCTCTTGTTCTTCCTCCAGAAGTCTGTCTGATTTGGATATAGCCATTTGGTGCAGAAATTATTGAGGACACCGGCGCTAGCAAAAATGTTAGAGCTGACCCTTTTGGCCTCAGAGCCAACTAGACCTGTTTCCTCTATTCCAAATCCTCCTCCAACCCATACTGTGGCTTCGGAGATGGAATGCATGGATCTGACTTTGATACTCCCATTGGTGCCAAGACCAGCTTCAGCATCTTCAGTTCCAACCACTCTGACCACCTTGGTGCCACCCCAGGGGTCTAGGAGCTGACACTCTCTTTGGTCAGCTCTGGGGGAGATAGTCGAACCAAGATTTTATCAGTTCTGACTTTACTTCTTGGAGCTTCAGCTTGGATTAGTTTGGCTCCTACCTTGGCCTCGGAGCCTTCTCCTGTGGTGCTTGGGGGAGCTACCAGTTCCTTGGAACTGGAACTTTCTTTGAGCCATGGGAAGGAGGCTTTTGCAGTCATGAGGAGAGCTCTGTCCTCATGGTCAGTTTCTATGTCAGATCCATCTATTCTTCCCCTAAAAAAGCTCCAGTTCCTACTTCTGCACATACTCACCCACAGCGTAGAGATCCAAAGCTTCATGAAGCCCCAGAGGGTGAACCCCTGTCTTTTAGAAGCCCCATCTGAGGAGGCACCCAGAAAGAGGTTATGCAAGAGGAAGCATCTGGAGTCACTGGAAGAGTCACTGGCATCTGACATGGACTGCGATGAATCAGAGGGGTCCCCATGGTTGTCTTCTGAAGATGTGTCATTTGGAGACATCTTGGAAGTCCTTAAGCAGAGAGGTGGCTGGAAGGCCATTAACCCTTCTGAAGAGGAGTCCGTGTACATGAAGGCTTTTGGTTCTCGACCTTCCACTTCTTGGGTTTCTGTGCCTTTCGATGAACTCATGGATTTGGTTTGTCAAAGGGCACGGGAGTCTACAGCTACAGTGGAACCTGTCCCTAGGAGGCCTAATAAATTTATCACTGTGCCAGAAGACAAAAAATTTCTGACTAAACGAGTGAGTACCTGTAGATGCTATGGTGGTGGCGGCGGCCACCAAGAAGAAGTGATCTGAGACATCCACATCTGTCCATCCACTGAACAGAGAGTCGCATATGATGGACAGGTATGGGAAGTGCATGTTCTCATCAGTGACCTTTACATTGCCATCTCTGAACTACCTTACTCATTTTACAAGATTGCAGAGAGATCTCCTAAAGGAGTTTGGAGATACTCTCCAGGGTAATGTAGCTGAGGGAGTCTCAGAAAAGGTAACTTCCCGGCTTTTCACCCTAAACTCAGTAATCATCTCATCCATGAAGCTCATTTCATATGCAGGTGATGGAGTGAGTAGGTCAGCGAATTCAGGAAATGCCCTTAGCAGACATTCCTGGATGCACCTGTGTTAATTTGTGGAGCCTTTCAAGTCATCCTTCATTAATACCCCTTTTGATGGCTCAACACTCTTTGGGCCCAAAGTTAAACAACACTGACCAGGTGTGAGCAGGAAGGGAAGACTCTATCTACCATTGGAGTCCATTTTTCTACTCCTTCAAGACCCTATCCCAAGGGTCAAAGGGGTGGAAAGATGTGGTTTTGGAAATCCCAGAGAGCCTTTCAAGACACACATGGTGAACCCCCCTCTAGAGGCAGAGGAGAGGGAAATAATGGAATATGCTGACCATACTGTAGAGGGGGTCTGCAAAAATCAGGGGTGATTGGGATCCTTCTCCTGCAAGCCCTTTCAGTGTTCCTGAAAGGAAACCTGACTGTTCCACTCTGGAGGCAGTCACGGAGCACTTGTCTTTGTAGCCAGATGCCTGGCTAAAAATAACAAAAGACAACTGGGTACAAAGGATCATATTCAGAGGTTACTCTATATGTTTTTTCTTCCCACCCCCAACCATGAAAGAATTCCAGGTGTTCCACCCAGTCACAGGAATCAAGCAACCACCGAAATTCAAAAGTTGCTAGACAAAACAGTGCTCCAACCAGTCCCCACAGACCAGATAGGATCGGGAATTTACTTGAGATTCTTTTTAGTTCCAAAGAAAACAGGGGACTGGAGACCAATATTAAATCTCAGCAATTTAAACAAATCAGAAAAGAAGACACATTTCTGGATGGTCACACTACACTCAATCCTTCCCTTTCTGGGAAAAGATGATTGGATATGCTCTATAGACCTCCAGGATGCGTACTACCATATAAAGATGGAGAGGCCATCCAGGAGTCACTCGCACTTTTGGCTGGGAGCCAGTTACAACCAATTCCGAACACTGCACTTTGGGCTCACTACAGCCCCCAGAGTGTTCACCAAATGTATGGCAGTGGTTACAACCCACCTGAGGCATACAGGATTCTGGGTGTTTCCATACCTAGATGACTGGCTCCTTACCGCCACTACCAAGCAGCTATTACTGCAGGCAATAGACCACACTTTGGACCTATGTGCTCAACTTGGGATTACAATCAACTATGAAAAATCTGCCTTATTGCCATCGCATCATATCGCATTCATCGAAGAGTTAAACTTGGTAACTATGATGGTAACTTTCCACAAGAATGAATACAAACTCTTTGCTCGCAAATTCAAATCCTACTTCTGAGAAAGAGAGTACAAGCAAGAACTGTTCTCAAAGTTTTAGGGACAATGGCAGCAACTGTCACCATACTCCCCTTAGCTCGCATGCCCATGCAGATTCTACAATAGCTTCTCTTTACCCAATGGTCAATGTAGGACTTACTGATGTCATACCAGATAATTCTGACAGAATCTCACAAAAGGAACTTAGCCTGGTGGATAAACACGGATCAAGTCATCATAGGCCTTCCTTTCACCCTACCTCCCCACCAGCCACAGTGACCATGGATGCTTCCCAGATAGGGTGGGAGGGCGGCATTATCAGGGACAGACAGCCCAAGGCACTTGGCAAGAACATGAGGCTCACCTGCACATCAATGTGTTGGAGATGAGAGTGGTTCTACTGGCATTGCAAGTATTTCAACACTCTCTTCTTCCAGACATGATTGTGATCCAGATAGACAACATGTCAGTTGTATGATACATAAACAAGCAAGGAGGAACCAAGTCTTACCCCCTTTGTCAAGAGTATGGCAATGGGTGACCTCATGCCAGCTCTTTTTCACAGCAATGCATATCTCAGAGAAATCCAACGTGATAGTGGACAAGCTCAGCAGAGCTATTCTAATGCCTCACAAATGGCCCCTGAGACAAGATGAAGTGAAAATTATTTTTCGCAAATGGGGCCAGCCTTGCTGTGATCTCTTTGCCATGTCCATGAACACAAAATGCATCAACTATTTTGCCCTGATCCCTTCACTGGTGGAGTCACCGAGGGACGCACTTGTGCACAATTGGCCCCGGGGTCTCCTGTATGCCTTCCTCCCCTTTCCACTGATACCAAGAGTACTTCTGAAAGCCAGTTCACTGGGAAGGACATTAATCCTGATAGTGCCTTGCTGGCCTCGTCAAATTTGGTTCCCCTTCCTACAGTCTCATCTACAGAAAGAGCCATGGATATTGACTCAGTACCAGATCTCCTGACACATTCTTCAGGGGCTCTTCATCCTTCTCTCTCAACCCTCAAGCTGACAGCTTGGCTGCTCTGATTCCCAAGATAACCAGGTCTCAGAATCTTTCATCTGCAGTTACACATCTTGATCTGTTCTCACAAATCATCTACAAGGAAATTGTACCTCAGTAAATGGAGGAGATTTTCTATCTGGGAAGCTCAAAATTGTATCGACCCATATTCAGCATCCATTTCATCGATTCTTGAGTTCTTGACTAAACGTTTTGATGAAGGAGCTGCAGCATCCACTATCAGAGTTCAGTTAGCAGCTATCTCAAGTTTTCATTTGGCAATGAAAATTCAAGTATAATGTTTCACAGGCTAGCAAAAACCTCCCTAAGAGGTACAAACTTACTGAGACAATATATTAGGCCACCCTTACCCCCATGGAATCTCAACTTCCTTTTGTCCAAAATAATTCTTCCCCCTATTGAACCTGCATCATCGTGTGATTTAAAATATTTAACCTGGAAAACTTTCTTAGTGGCCATCACTTCAGCCAGAAAAGTATCAGAGTTGCAAGCCTTGTCCATTAAACCTCCATACATGCTATTACATGCTTTTCCACAATGATAGAGTATCATTATGTATCAACCCATCCTTTTTGCTAAAGGTGTGCTCAAGAGTTTAGCTCAATCTATTGAACTACCAGTATTCTTCCCCAGATACGGCAATGAGGTGAAATACAGGCTACACCAGTTGGATGTTCATAGACAACTGCGTTTCTACCTACATAGAACAAAAGACTTTAGAAAATAGGACCAACTTTTTGTATTCTATTTAGAAAATAAAAAAGGTCGTCCAGTAGCAAAAACTACTTTGCTGAACTGGCTGTCAGTGCATTTTGTTTGTTTATAATTCAGCACATAAAGAATTACCACAGGGAATCAAAGCACATTCAAATAGAGCAGTATCTACTTCCTCTGCTTTACGTGCTAGTCTACCCATTGATACTATTTGTGCAGCACCTACATGGGCTAAGCCTCATACCTTTATCACTCATTACAAAGTAGACATGGCCTCCAGGGACAGGGCCCTTTTTGGTTCCACTATTCTAGAGAATGTACTCCCTTGAGTCACTCAAGAAGAAAAGTGCTAGAGATGCTGTCCCATCAGTCAAGAATGAGGGTAAGATAGGACAACTGCACATAAAGAAGTTATGTATCTACCATAATATTCCATGTAAGTTGTCCATCCCGTCCTTCTTTCATACATCCCACCCACCTGACCCCCCTGCCTTGATTTCTGGGAGAATGAGAGGTGGTTCTATCCATGGTAACTGGTCTTTGACCTTCTTCTAAGTCCTATAAAGAGTATTATTGGTATTGGTGTAGATAGTTTTTTCTCATATATATATATATATATATATATATGTATATATATATATATATATATATAGATATATATGTATGGGTCTAGGACACATGCTCGACTAGCATATGTCCGAATCACAAAACATCGAACACACATACACGAAAGCGCTTAACATCGACAAGCACTTCTGTATATTTGTGCCTGTTTCATAGATCGGACTACAGTGTGGGTAAGGGAAAATTCCCTTTTCGTCACTGTAGTACGATCTAGGAGTGAGAATAATAAAGTAGGGGGTGTATGAGGGGTGCAGGAGGGCGAAGCCCCCCTGCAGAAATGTAGATTTTTTTTTTGAACTACACTTAACACGGAAGCACTTTTCGATGTTAAGTGCTTTTGTGTATGTGTGTTCAATGTTTTGTGATTCGGACATATGCTAGTCGAGCATGTGTCCTAAACCCATATATATATATATATATATATATATATATATATATATATATACATATATATACACACACACACATGTATACAAATGATTGTTACATCACCAAACAAGATCTGGGGAATGCCCTATGGCATCATAGGACAGGGATAGAGCCACAAGCTAGCTGTAAATCTAGAGCTTTAGAAAATGGCCGAGTCGGACCAGAGGATCGGTTCCGAACCCATTAGTCAAGAATGAAGGGCAAGATGGGACAACTCACATGGAACGTTATGGTAGGTACATAACTTCTTTTTTGCAATCTAATTGCATTTGACATATATACAGTTGTTTCAAATGGATTACAAAAAAAATCTCGATGTTAGAAAGCACGAACAGTAATATCACCGATGCATTTCATCAATCTCATGAATATTTAATGAGGTCATCTGATCGACACAGCAACATCGACAAAGTGTTTTCGATGTTAATGTCAACAGTTAACGCTTTACTAGATGGTTTGTGCTTCTAGACTGTGAAACGAGCAGTGTAAGCCTTATTTCCGACATTTTCAACTGTCGATCTTTACCATGTCTGCTTTATCATTGTCGTGCATACCAATGTAGATGAATTGCCTGTTGTGTTACTGAACTTCAGTCTTTTGACAGTAATCCATTTCAAACTATTATCTTTGCTGTACAGTGTTAATAGAACTTTTAAGATTAAACAATAGTTACAGTGTAAGTCATATTCATACAATAAAAATGCTTTAAAATGTCAAACTTAGCAGCTCAGATTTCTAGTTAGTGCTGATAGGTTTCAACTGTTCACAATCTCACAAGACTGAATATGCTTGAAAGTATTTGTCTCACTTATTCTAATAACTTGTCTAATGATTTTAACATAATTATGAAATTATTTTGTTAAAACAGACTTGGAAGTATGCTTTATCAATAACACTCTGGTTATGTATTGTGATCTTTCTCTAAATCTTATAAATTATGTTAATTTTATGAGGATAACTGAATTGCTTTTGTTTTAGTTGAAGATTCTACCATCAAAATGCAATTATATTAATTATATTGACATAAATATTGAACAAATGACTATTGCCTGTTAAAATGTACCCGTTATGTTTTTTGTTAAACTTGTTGATTATATCACTTTCAGTTAAAAATGTGCTAGACGGTAAGAATTACTTGAGCATATTTACTGCTACTATGTTCATGTTAAGATTAAAGAGCACTTGAATGACCAGGTTATTCAAATTACTACACATTATTTTTATAAGATTTTTAATAATATGGGACAAATGCCAAAGCTTATAGATATTGACTGATCAATAATGCCTTTCAATAGCAATGAGCACCAATGCATTATGCACCACTGCAGGACAGATTTTACCTTTGGTGATTACAGTATAGTCCATCTATACTGACATCTTGAGCTCACTAAAGAACACCAGCTGTTCGAATCTCAGCAGTAACTATTTCTGTTTCCACTGGACTTCAAATAGCTCTAAAGAAGAGCATACTCTGCTTCTCAGTGCTTGCTGTGTTCAGGTTCATCTTTTCCACTGGAAGTCTACTGACGTGTTATTTTCTCATATGTTGTTTAAGCTTAAGTGCCTAGCAACCTCATTTTATTAGATTTTCCCTTAATACTTTCCTTACAGTGGAGTTCTAAGAATATTAGCTATTTAATGTGCACCTCCACAATTCATGTTTGATGTCAGAATACTGTTGTCCAACATGCTTCATGCACATTGCAACAAAATCCTTAATGTCAGTCAAGGGTTCAGTTATAAAACAATCATGAAAATCGGAAGAGTCCTTCAGATGTGAAGATATAGCTGTAGAAGAAACACTGATGTTTTTCTACTTCTTAAATAAAACTGCTGTTTAAAAAACTAAAAGTATAGATATGTTTTCTAACATTCTTTCATGCCCAAAGCAAGTGTGATAATCATGCAGGTTATTTTTAATTATTTTATTCTAGTCAATATTTTAACAAATTTCAGTTTTACAACTAGATAAAGATTTTTTGTTATGAATGTTAGAAGCCGTGTTTGTAATGGGGTATATTGGGAAAAGTTCTTACTGTAGATGGAATCTGCTTGTATTTTGATATAATTTAGGATTATAATGACTACCCATGAAATTAATAAAACTGTAAATAAGGTCACAGAGTTGGTGTAAATCAGTGGACCACAATATATCTGTGTAACATTATTAAATAATACAACCATAATCTATAAAACTGAGAAAATGGAAATAATCCAAGCGACTCTGTAGCTGTGCTATATAAATAAGCCAGCCATGGACCAGTGTTTATGAGGAATAGCTCAAAAGAGATGCAATTTCATTGATCTAAGAATGTAAACAAATACATTGGGTGACAAAAGCTGGAAAACATTACAGTAAATTACACTGGTATGGAAAAGTGGACAGAAACAGATGTGTAGATGAAAAAGTGCCCATTATATTTAAACTCGCACTGGTAGATAGGAGGAACACTGTGGTTGGGGATGCTTCAGAAGGGTCCATTAGCACTGGCGTCAGCAGTTTTATCATAAGCAGAGCCTTGTTACCCCTGGTCAATAGAGAGCACTTAAACAGAGCAAAGTAGAAGGGCCTGTCCTGAATACCATTCCTTACATGTTTGCAACTTACCTCAGATGGAAAGCAGCATGCCGACTCTCTTGTACCCAAGCGGTTCTGTCCTGTCACAATACCAATACTGATACTGGACACTCGGTCACAGGAGCGATCCACATTGCAGCATGGATGTGTCCAATACTAGTTGAGGTTGCTATGGATATAGTGTTGCCTGTGCTGAACAACCACATTCATCATATGCTGTGACCTGTCTTGCTTCATATGGGTATGGGTGTGTGTGTGTGTGTGTGTGTGTGTGTGTGTGTGTGTGTGTGTGTGTGTGTGTGTGCAAGCCAATAAAGATGACACGGCATCCATTTATGACCATCTGTCTAGCTGATGTGTACACAGGTGTGCCAATAACTGGCATACAACAGTTACTTATTTAGCCACAAGCAGCTAGATGCATGCCAAAATACACATTTTCTGCCAGTACCATTGGGAATTCCCAGCTCTGTCATATATGTTGGTCCATTATCTACAGCAAGCATGCACTGTCTGTGGATACCCACCAAAAGAAACTACTTCAGCAGTCACTTGACACCTCAGTTATTCCCTCTGGACATGTAAATTTCCATCTCCACTGACAATGCAGTGGATGCCAAGCATTCAGGCAGCTTGCGAGAGAACAGTTGATTCCTCCTCATCAAGGTTTTCATCTTTTTATCACATACTCTTTTTGCTTCCTAGGGACTTCTGAGAGTCTGTGATGTGGTAGTGTGTCTACAACAAAAATGATGAATATATCTCTGTGTTGTATACTTCATTCTTTTTTTATCTTGAAACAAATGGCAATGGCATTACAACTGTTGAGAGACTGTGAGTAATGGAGATGCTGAACACTGAAAAATGTTTATAGTAACAATGCATGTTTCTGCAGCAAACAGTATTTATAATGTGATACTGTTGTAAAATATGCAATCTAATCAGGTGCCAAGTGCCAGCAGCACAAAGGTACAGACGGTACAGTCAATCAAATGCAGGCAGTGTAGTAAGATGATCACTGATGTGGTGCCCTCATGACATAGTGTATTATCTATATAACTGAGTATGTTTACCTCCTGAAAATCTGTGAATCATTCTAAACTTCAGATGGGGAGTATTCACCATAATTCAGACTGATGGCATATTGGTGGTAATGCAGTACAGCTCCATATTATGCATTCTTATAACTAGTAAGTGTATAGCACACAAGAGTGTACCATGTTGTATATTGGCTTTATGTTACTCCTCCCATGGCCCATGTACTGTGAGTGTTACCATTGCTGCAGACTGCTATATAAGCATATGTCATTCAGCACCAATTTGAAACTACCTGTGGTTTAGTAGAGCAACATGTAACTGCTCATCTAGTGTTTCTACCTTCTACTTTTATTATGAAGCTGGTTTATTGCAGTGTTGGGTGATGTTCACCTAGCTGCCAGCACAGCTACATTGCTTGAAAGGAAATCCTTCTACTTCATCCAACTGGTGCAACTTAATTATGAGATTTAGGCCAATGAGGGAACAGCATGATATTAGGTGCAGTAACCTGTGGTAGTGGTAGTACAGTGGTCTGATGGTTAACACGTGGACTGAAGTGCAGTACAGTTCTAGTACTGCTGAGAGATGACAGCCATTGTGACAGTGAGGACCTCAGGTCCTTCTGGTGGGTACCTGCATTATTTGTGTCATGGTCTGCATAGTATAGCACCATAATAGTTCATTACATTTATTTGTTTATCTATCTATCTATCTGATAACTAATGAAGTGGGCTGGTCACAACACCCCTTTCAACCATAGTCAGGCTTCCTTGGAGAAAACTTACATTGTTGAGCATTAGAATACATTTCTTTATCAAGCATGGTTACATAGTGTTAAGATTTTTAATGGTTTGTCATGCTACTGTATTGGGTTTGAGTTTGTGACATTTACAGTATTGCCATATTTATGGATAGCTTATTTCACTGCAGGTGGCTGCCACAGGGCAGGTTGCCTAGGAGTCTGGGTATTTATTTATTTATTTATTTATTTCCCTTTTTGACCATGAATAATCCAACTAAGATAAAGTCAATTTTCAGTGGAAGAATGGGGAGAAAAGCTCCACAGTTATACAACAGAGTTAACAAAACAATCAGATGTCCATGGACATTCATGAGTGCATGCACAAAACAATTACAAGACACACAGGTGCATAAATAGAAAACATTACAGTTTAATACATCACCGGTATATGGTTAAAGGAGGGAAAGGAAGACAATGGGATGGATAGAGGGTGGAGATTGGATGGAGATGAAATACAATAACAGTTCCAATTGGAAGTTAGGTACGTTTTTAGATTATACAGAAATGTCTTATATTTACTTCCACGTCTGAGATCTAGTGGAATAAAATTCATCAGCTTAAATTTATTGTAAGCGCTTTCGTGCAGCCCAGTTCACTGCACTTCCACAGCAAAAAATCCTTCCAAAATACTTCTTAAATAGTATATCACATCAATTACATCACAATATTCAATTAACTATTTAAAAATTTAAAGAACCAGATTTTATAAAAAACTTTTAAACTAATAAATTACTAAACATCTATAAATACCAACAAAGATATACATAATAAATACCTAAAATAAATTCATGTTAACTAGTTAGAAAAATGTAAACATATTTCTTATTCAATATTATACATTAAAAATATTAAGAATACTTATTTCATCTTTCCAAGGCTTTTAATTTTAATAAACATTTAATAGAGCAATATTCATTAAGTCCTGGAAAGGTATTGGCACTAGTGCGAAGTTGCCATAACAACTCCCTTTCTTCTAATTTCAAAAGCCATGGTCCACCCCAAACATTCTTCTTCACTTGTTCTATGACAACAAATTTAAAAATGTGTAGGATTTTCTTTAACATGTTTTGCTAATGCATTCTGTTAACTCTGTTATTTAACTTTAAAGACATTTCTAATAGGCATTTGAAATTAGGCCCTCTTCTAAATGTTATTAAAGGCTTATTGCCCAATTTATTACTAATTGAGTAATCTTGTGTTATGAAAGTCCAATTATTTTTTACAATACTACAAATCATATGAGTTTCATTAGAATATACCGTACAAAAACTAGTAAATGGAATCTGAGCTACTTCCCACAATATTATATAGACAAGTTTCGAATTGAAGTTAGATCTAAAAGAAGTGCGGGTCATTTTAAACCTATTTTATTTAAAGGTCATAATACAGAATGTAATGACAGAATTTCTTTGAACAAAAGTACCCAAGTACAAGATGTGGAAGTAGCTCAGATTCCATTTGTTACTAGTTTTAAGAGTTTTTAAGAGTTAACGGAATGTTTAGATGTGGTCATTGCCATTACTGTAAACATATTTTAAAGGGTAACTCTTTTTACATCAAGGACACCCTGTATAAAATCATAGGCAAATACAATTGTGAATCTAAAGGGGTAATATATCTTGCTTTATGTCAATCTTGTTCAGGGTTTTATATGGGGAAAACGGAGAGAAAGTTAAAAAATAGAATTTATGAACATTTTTATAGTATTGGTAAAGGTAATGTAAATAATGCATTAGCAAAACATGTTAAAGACAATCCAGCACATATTTTTAAATTTGTTGTCATAGAACAAGTGAAGAAGAATGTTTGGGGTGGACCATGGCATTTGAAATTAGAAGAAAGGGAGTTGTTATGGCAACTTCGCACTAGTGCCAATACCTTTCCAGGACTTAATGAATATTGCTCTATTAAATGTTTATTAAAATTAAAAGCCTTGGAAAGATGAAATAAGTATTCTTAATATTTTTAGTGTATAATATTGAATAAGAAATATGTTTAAATTTGTCTAACTAGTTAACATGAATTTATTTTAGGTATTTATTATGTATATCCTTGTTGGCATTTATAGATATTTACTAATTTATTAGTTTAAAAGTTTTTTATAAAATCTGGTTCTTTATATTTTTAAATAGTTAATTGAATATTGTGATGTAATTGATGTGATATACTATTTAAGAAGTATTTTGGAGGGATTTTTTGTCTGAGGAAGTGCAGTGAATTGGGCTGCACGAAAGCACTTACAATAAATTGGTGGTGTTTTAAGCTTGTGGCATCCTTTTTCTTGTTTTTATTAGTCAAGTATCCTTTCTTAAGTGTATTTAATTCATCAGCTTAGCTACATGAACAGAGTATAAAGGCCAGGCACCATGGTGTACTGTATCCTTTACTGTGAGCTACACTTCATGGGCTGCACAACTCTTTTGCATATGGCATGGCTTTACACAAATCTAACAGAAATGATTATACATATTGCCATTATATTGTTCAACGTAAACAGTGGTAGTATATATGGGACTAGACTATATTCTGTGCTATTGTCTTATGATATGCAGCCTGATGTTTAACTTGGCTGTATCCTAGTACTAACAAGAACTAAGGTATGCATCCTTCTGGCTATGTGTTATGGCAATGTGGTCACTCAGCAACAACTCTTTTTAGTTTTCAGTTATGGTGGTGTTAAACTTAAGTATAATGCTGATAGGTATATTTTGTTGATTATTTGAGGACTTGCATGTACATCTGTAATTAAATTGGTATTTCTGTATCTATTTTCTGGATGGCAGTCATATGGGGGAACAATGCAAACAAGATTATATAGAGATTTTAGTCTAGAGGACTAAGGCAATTGTGCTGTTTACAATCTTCATCTTGTAGTCCAGGGTTTGATCCATTCAGCCTCTATTTGCCTACTGTGCGACTAAGCAAGTCACTTAACCAGACAGTGGTGTCAGGCTGAGTCTGAAAAAAAGACTGTTCATGTCAGACTCTATCCTTTTTTAAGAAATACAACTAAACTAAATACAATGAAATGATGATGCCACTGGTGCAAACAAGGTTTTTATTGATTCCTTTGAGTCCTTTGTACTTTTATGTGATGTTGCTTATATGCATGTATACTTCAAATGTATTATGCATGCCGTCATGCCAGGGGATGATGCATAGTCCTCTATAGAGCCATAAAAATTTCTTGACCTGTGACTAGTTCAATGTGAACACTTCATAAATGCATAGAATCCTCACATGATATGACTTTCTGTGGGAATATCCTCTGAGCTGGGGTGATGTAATCAGTATGGGGCAGCCTTTCATGACATCATGTAGGCTGTCCCAGCAACTCTTCACCATAAGTATGCAATGAGACTGCCACCCAGGTAACATGACAAACAAGGTGTGTCATGATGGTCAGTGGACTTCTCTGCTGAAGATTTTTCAGAATAACTATTGTGAGGTCATGGGATCCCATACATATAGCAGCAGAAGCTGAAAGTCTGATCACCCCTTTGGTTTTCTTGCAGAAGAATGCCCACCTGATCAGTAATGTACATTGTAGGTATCCCAGGTGTATCGATGTGCAGCTATTCCTACCTTTGCCATGTGTGGGTTTATGCTTGTGCTTCCTTTCCAGGTGGATCTTTGAGTCTTCATTGTCTCTGAGCTGTCTGTGGTGATTTCCAGAATGACCGCATTTACTTTTTTATTTGTGCTTAATAACTGGGATCGTCCAGCAAGGCTGTGCAAGTCCTCATTTCTATGGAGACCAAGGGAGCAAAGCTTCACAAAATTATACATTATAAACAATCATAAGAAAAAATATAGAGACTACAGAAAAATATAATATAACATGACAAAATTAATGCCTTAGCACAATTATTGTTTTAAGCAGAAGGTAGAAAGGCTAGTTACAAAGCACTGTAAGATAGTGTGTAATGAGAAGGTGGGATACGGAGGGGAATACTTTATTTATTTATTTATTGAAGGACATTTAGTTACTGGGAAAGTCCAATTGGGTAGAAGCCCATTTTCAGTGGGTGAGAGAGAAAAGCTCCAAATTATTAAAAAAAATTTCAAGAAGAGTAATTTTACAATCCTCAGAAATAAAACAAAAACATTTGCCGTTTAAATAATTATAATAAATTAGACATAATATAAAAACATTGGTTAAGAATCAATACAAGATATATGACAATCATTTAATTTTTACAGAAATTTTTGACAGTTTGCAAAACAATAAAAGGTAGGTTAGTCTAACACAAACAACATTTGAAATATAGAGTGAAGGGAGACAGGCTTATGGTATATTTAGAGAGAAAGTCAGGGAAGAAGTAAGGAAATAAGTGAAGAAGGGAGAACAAGGAGATATAAGAAATGAAAAGGTACTTGGGCACATTTAGAGATATAGTTTATCCTGGTTTTGAGCGAGAACAGAGACGGATTCTAGATAGGAAGTCTTTCGGAGTAGTTTTCAAAGATGGGAAGGAGGGTACTGACCTGATGAATACAAGTAAGGAGTTCCAGGCCTTTGCAACCTTGTACAAGTACAGACAACACCAAGCAGATTTGCTAGGTTTGTAGACAGACTGGAGTTTTTGGCCAGTGGATTGCAATGACCGACTGGGAACATAGTTGTATAGAATGTTTTTAGTTCTGGACAGGCAGATGGATGCTGGAAAATGTTATAGGTGGTAAGAGGCTGCTTATGGGTTAGGTGATGACACAGTTCCTTTTTAGTGCTAAACAATGGTTTGTTCCGAAGTGGGTGTTTGCTGAAATTTTGTATTTTTTGTGAAACCTGGAGGTTAGTAAGGATGGGAGCTCCATAAAAAAGAATGAGGAGGAGATAAGTAGTGGCAAGTGTAGTTTTAGTTGTCTCTGTTTGAAAGTTTTTGGCTCAATAAAGCATCCTTAGTTTCTTATTATGCAGTTTTGTATATGCAGGTTGAATGTAAGCTTATCATCCACTATCACCATTAATAATTTGCTATGAGAAGTGATTTCAATGGTATTATTGATTGAAAGGACTTTAAATTTTGTTTTTTTTTCATGACAGAGGGATTTGAGGGAAAAATGTAGTAGTTTTGTCTATTTTGGATTGAGCATGAGTTATGAAGCCATTTTTCAATGGCTGTTAAAAGCTTCTTCAGTAATTTTTTGAAGGTGTTCCGTGTCAGATGTCCAAATGAGAGTGCAATCATCTGTGTGCGTGGCTTGTTGTGGCTGTATGGAAGGTGTTGATGAAAATTTTAAAGGTGAGGGGACCTTGTGGTACACCAATGGTGACTAGGAGGTAATGAGAGATCATGGAGTGACATTTTACCTATTGGACAGGTAGCTTTTGAACCACAGAAGTGTGGGCTTGAGACAGATCTAGTGAGGACATTTGAAGTAGAAGTTTGCTGTGGCAAACTGTGTCAAAGGCTTTAGACAAGCCTAGAAATAAGGAAGAGACTACGTTCCCATTTTCTCTAGCTTTATTGACAGTATCTGTATAGGTTAGAAGGGCAGTACTATGGGAAGGTGGAAGCCATGTTGTGTAGGGGAGATGAGTTTTTCCTGCAGGAGATATTCTATCAATTGTTTTTGAATACATTTTTTAAGCATTTTAGCAGGGGGAGATAAGATTGCTATAGGTCTAAACTTATTAATGACAGTTGCATTTCCTCCTTTGTGCAGAGGGATAATGTGTGACTTTTTCCAGAGAGGGGGAATGTGGGATTCCTGGGCTTGCCTATTTATAAGGATTGAGATGGGACAGGTAATGCTATTGACTGCTATTTTTAGTTATTCGCTTGGAAGGTTATCAGCTGAAGAAGAGCATGGTTTAAGTTTGTTTAAAAGTGGTTTTATATAGGATGCAGCCACAGGTTTGAAGGAAAAAGTGGACATGGTGATACGTGGCTATTGGGCAGGGTTGGGATTAGATGCTGAGGAATCCTTAAAATAAATATTAATGAGAGTGGAAAGGATTGTAATTAGCAAGAGACAGGAGAACAAGAGTGTTATAGCAGTTTGCAGAGAGAGTAAATGGAAATGTAACAGTTTAGAGATGGAAAACAGAGTAAGACTGAAGGTTTCTAGAATGATAAAAAGCAGACAACATGATTACAGGGAGAGTGGAGTTACAATAAATAAAAGTTGAATGTAATATATGAATAGTTGTAGAATAAAAGCAAGAGACTTGATGGTGAGGTGGAACAAGAGCAGTGCCAGGACTTAAATGTGGAGCATTTCTCCCTGGGCCTCCGCTGAAAACAGGCTCTGTGGAACCTAGTCGGACTTTCCTTGTCAACAAATGATAAATAAAATAAAATAAATAAATAAAATAAAATAAATAGGTGATCTTTTAGTTTGATTTTGAAGCAGATGGGGATATATTGGCATAATAGCTGTATAGAGAGGGAATTTCACAATTTAGATACATGGGTGGAACATAGGGAGTCATGGGATTTTTTTGACCTGAAGAAAATTTGTCAGATGAGTGAAGGAGACTTGTGAGAGTGTACCTTTGTAGGAGTGGAGTGAGACAAGGGTATTTGTCAGGAAAGAAGAGTATTCACTATGTCATTTTTAATTGTGTATAGCTGATGTTCTTTGAGAATTCAAGCAAGTTTAGTTTACTGAGTGCTAGAAAGTGATGACTTGAGTTGAGCAATTTGGCAATTTTGTTTATTATTCTAGTTTATGGATTGATGTCAAGTTAATATTTATAAGAATAAGTGAGACACAGAGCAAACTTGACAAATATAGGAAGTAACATTTGTTCTGTTTGATTGTGCAACAGGAAAGCCAGAAGCTTGATAATGGAGGTCTAATTCATAATGGGTGTTTCTCACTAAATATGGAATATGTTTGATGAATTTAAGTTGATCATCTAGGATGACCCCTAGTTGTTTGGTTTGTAAGACTATTTCTAGTTGTACATTTTGAGAGGAGTGGGTAGTAAAGTTTGAAGGTTTTATCTGTGTATGATATAGGAATAAAGAACATTATTTTAGTTTTATTGGGGTTTAGGATTTTTTATTGCAGAACTTTCAACAGCAGCAGCAATAAAAGAGGAGTGCTAATAGAAAAATTAGAAAACATCACAACACTTTATACAAAACAGTACAGCACTTAACGTGTACAAATAGATTACTATAGGAATCAGAAATTAATAGCAAAGGAAAAGACATTTGAACAAAAATGTTTACCTGTGTGAGCAGTGTATAGAGTCATGCACATTCATAAAATAATAGTGACATCCTTAAACATATCAAAGTTATACATTTCCAAAATATTTTTTTGCATACCTGTGTATTAATTTATATAATCCTGCTTTTGAGAGCTTTCTGGCATCTTTCCATTGGCAAGCTATATAAAATTTAGTCACAAGTGAGTTAACAAAAACAAACCCTTGAAATTGATAGTAATACAAAATCCGTTGATTGCATAGTTAACTAGTTGGTTGTGGTCAAGGACTGAGGGGGTTAGCAAGGTTTCTATAGAGGTGAATGATTGAGTGATGGTTTGAAGTAAGGGTAGGGAAGATGATGACCAGATTACAGTGGCATCACCTGCATATTAAAATAATGCTGCATGCAGAAGCAAGATTATTAATGAAAATTTTAAATAATAAATGTCCAAGAGTGGAATGTTGTGGTACACCAGTTGGAAGTGGTAAGTATGTAGAAAAGGCCAAGTGTCATTTGATTGTTTGTGAGCAACTGCTGAGGTAGCTGATGAACCATCTCAGTGAAGTAGTGGAGACACCTAGTGAGTGAAGTATATTTAGTAAATGTGTGTGTGGGAGACAGTATCAAAAGCTTTGGGCAAATCAGGGAAGATTATGGATAGAATGTGTTTTCATTTATCTCTAGGTAAATAATATTAGGGAAGGACAATAGGGCTGTGGTGATGCTATGAATGGGGCAAAGCCATGCTGGATGTGTGAGAAGAATTTGTTGACTGGAGGTATTAAAGTACCTAATTACTGACACACTTTTCAAGTATTTTTGACAAAACTGAGACAATAGCAATGGGACAGAAATTTGACATTTCTGTGGAAGTGCCACCTTTATGTAAAGGTTAAATAAAGAATTGTTTCTGTAGCATGGGAACAGTGACTTCAGATATAGAATGACTAATGAATATGGAAATAGGGTAGGAGAAAAAAAGTGACAGCTAGCAGATTGTCAGATTGGTGTGCGTCAGTTACCAGAGGCTTGTGTCATGGCATCTACATGTATTCTGTTGTGCCATCAAGGGTACTGCATCAGTAGCAACACTGGGATGGTACTACAGGGCATCCATGCAGAATTTATGTGCCATCTGCTCATATCACATAGGCTAGTATTTGGATTTATTCAGTTATTACTTGTTCTGAGATTTGTATTCTATTACACATTGTCTGTGTCTACTAGAAACATATATTTGCTTTCAGTTGTGCCAGGGCATGTTAGCTCTCTTTATATGACCCAGCTGTATGCCAGCACTGTGCTATATTGTCCTAGTTTCTACATGGTACTATGATGTACTTGTCTATACCACAGTGCTTTTATTCTCAATGTACTAACTTATTTAGCAGACTTCATATTTGGTCTGTTGTCATATAGTGTGTTAAATTCCATATGACGAGTTATGCTATATATTACTTAACAATGTTACTTGAATGTATTGAAGCATTATATTGACAATTAGAACTCCCAACTATCCCTGTTTTGAAGGAATGTTCCTGTTTCTAGG
Organism: Protopterus annectens; assembly: GCF_019279795.1. Taxonomy (NCBI): domain Eukaryota; kingdom Metazoa; phylum Chordata; order Ceratodontiformes; family Protopteridae; genus Protopterus; species Protopterus annectens. The sequence continues at coordinate 735,724,906 of NC_056743.1, forward strand.
TCTGATTTACCCCTGCACAGGATATATTTTACCCCTTCACATAATTTTCTGAATCCCCCTCATCACTCGATTTTTGAAGCTGTCTATACACAGAAAACCACACTACATGACCAGCATACTGGTCATCAATCTCTTTCGGCTCTTCCCATTAGGGGTCACCACACCGGATCATCTCTTTCCATTTCTTCCTATCCTCTGCATCGTGCACTGTCACACCAACCGCCTGCATGTCCTCTCTCACCATGTCCATAAACCTTATCTTAGGCCTTCCTCTATTCCTCTTACCTGGCAGCTCCATCCTTAGCATTTTTTTCCCAATATACCCATCATCCCTCCTCAGCACATGTCCAAACCAATGCAATCTCGTCTCTCTTGCTTTGTCTCCAAACTGTCCAACATGAGCTGACCCTCTAATATACTGATTCCTAATCCTATCCATCCTAGTCACACCGATTGCAAATCTTAACATCTTTATCTCTGCCACATCCAGCTCTGACTCCTGCCTTTTTGTCAATGCCACTGTCTCCAACCCATATAACATAGCTGGTCTCACTACCCTCTTGTAGACCTTCCCTTTCACTCTTACTGGTACCCGTCTGTCACAAATCACTCCTGACACTCTTCTCCACCCATTCCACCCTGCCTGTACTCTCTTCTTCACCTCTCTTCCACATTCACCATTACTCTGAACTGTTGATCCCAAGTACTTAAGCTCGTCCACCTTTACCAACTCTACTCCCTGCATCCTCACCATTCCTCTACCCTCCCTCTCATTTGCACACATATATTCTGTCTTAGCCCTGCTGACCTTCATTCCTCTGCTCTCTAGAGCATATCTCCACCTCTCCAGAGTCTCCTCAACCTGATTCCTACTCTCACTACAGATCACAATGTCATCTGCAAACATCATAGTCCACGGGCCTCCTGTCTGATCTCATCTGTCAACCTGTCCATCACCACTGCAAATAAGAAAGGACTCAGAGCTGATCCTTGATGTAATCCCACCTCCACCTTAAACGGATCTGTCACTCCCACTGCAGTCCTCACCACTGTCACACTACCCTCGTACATATCCTGTACCACTCTTACGTACTTCTCTGCCACTCCCGACTTCCTCATACAATACCACAACTCTTCTCTAGGCACCCTGTCATATGCTTTCTCCAAGTCTACAAAGACACAATGCAACTCCTTCTGACCTTCTCTGTATTTCTCCAACAACACTCTCAGAGCAAAATACTAGTGAGAACAATAAATTAGAGAAAGAAGGCACACATTTTAAACTGATTTTAAACATATGTTTCTGAGTAGTATCTCACCATACTATTGGAAGCAGGAAGAGTTATGTGCTATTTAGTATTCATATTTTATGCTAATAAGATGTCCAGGTTTTTAGCTGGATGTTTCTGTTTTCAAGGGCCTTTGTTCCTATTTTTAATGTCCACAGGTTGAAACGTATGTTGACAGTACTGATTATAATTGGCCTTTTATTGTTTTCTATATCAGCATCAATTTGCCACTCCCATATCAGTATTTATTTAATGCCCTAACTATGGAATTAGATAAAAGAATGTCATAAAACAGAGATACCTCTTACGTTACCAAATGTTTTATTTATGCATACACACCCATTCCACATCAAAAAAAGAGATGTATTTGCATACATTACCTGGAGACATGCGGTCAAGTGGGCGTTCAAAAGACATGCGTTGAATGGGCATGCCTTCGTTGAAGGTTGGGCATCGGGCTGGCAACTTGACGCCATAAAAACCAACTGCCAATCATTAGTGGACCGGAGTTCAGCTATGGCGACCCCTAACCGGGAAAAGCCGAAAGACAAACAACAACAACCTGGAGATAAGTCTTTTGGAGTCACCATCACTCAGCAATGTTCACAACGTTTGCTTAGTACTTTGCCAAGTATTAGCTGTTCTGGGTACTATATACACAAGTCTCCAACAGTTTGTCTACTCTCTGACTCCATAATCTGCTATCCTTAACTTGTTATATTAATAAGAATTGAGAAGACAACACCTTTTCAACTAAACAGTTAAAATGTACCCATCCCATACAAACTACCAGACCATCAGTAAAATTAAACAAAAAAGCATTAACAATTAAAATATTTTATAAAGAAGGTTAAGAATAACAAAAATATGTATTTATTCATATTTCATTGACAATAGTTGTTCATGTGGGTTCAGAATCTTTGTTCAGTTTAGGCCCAGGTAGAAAATCTCTGCAACATAATTAAGTTACACAATAGTTACATTAATTACAAGATAAATAAAAGAATAGTAAGGAAGCATTACGGTGTATACAAACTTTAGTCCCTATATTTATAAACAAAGTGTATGCTAACATAATTTAGCTGTGTGCAGTATGCTTAATACATGATGTCTTTAGCATAACTCATAAATAAGGATTGTGCAAATAATGTGCCAGTATAAACAGTTTCTGTACACCTATGCACCGTGGCCACCAGTTTCTGAGCAGCAGCATGGCCCAAGGTGGATCTGAGAACACTTTCTGTTTTTCCAATGTTCGTACACAGGCTGCTTAATAACCATGTGCAGAACCACTTTGAGTTGGGGAATGAGGTTAAACTTCAAAGTATGGCAAGTACCATCTCTCCAAGTCATACATGCAAGACAATTCTAATTTGCTTGTAGATAGATTTTATGTCTGCAGGCTTGTATAAGGCCCTATGACAACTGCCCATTGGTGACCGTGGCTATGTAACACCTGCTGTAAAAACAAAAACAAAAAAAACTAAAAAAAAAAAAAAAAAAAAAAACAGAAAGACTCACACCAATGTTGCAGCAAAACAAGGAAATAAATATAGTCCAGTTAAGATGTATTCATTTATTAAGACAAAACTATGGAAATCACAACTACCAAAACTAAATTATCAGTATTGCAGTCTCCGGAAAAAGAAACATTAATTAAAAGACAGAAAACTTTTAAACAGCAGGAACCTGCAAAAGCAGGAATAACAAACAAACTAGATCAACTGGCCAGCATGGAGGAAATTAAATCGGCGCTGTTACCTATTCAAGAAGCCTTAAAAGATTTATCAACTCAAATACTTACATTTGGTGCCACATGCAGTCAAATTCTGGAAAGGATGGACAAGTCAGAAACCAGAATATCCGAAAATGAGGATAAAATAATAATGCTCACTAAAAAAACAGACTCTCATGGTGCAGACATCCAAGCTATGCAAAACAAAATTCTAGACTTGGAAGCAAGGTCCAGACGGAACAATATAATTATTAGAGGAATTCCGGAAACGATTCAATACAATGATCTAAATACTACCATTTTTCAAATACTTGAAATACTGTTTAAGGACTCTGACAGTATAAAACAAATTGTTATAGAAAGAGCCCATAGAGCACTCAGAGAATCACAAACTTCAAATGCACCTAGACCAATCTATGCCAAAATATTGAATTACCAAGATGTAAGCAAAATACTTTTAACTATGAAAAAGAATGGTGGATTTATTATGTGGCAAAATAACAGAATATCCATGGCACAGGATTTACCAATACAAATAAGACAAGCCAGGCAAATGCTAGCTCCATACTGTAAGTTTTTGATTGAAAAAAGCATCAAATACCAAATTAAATTTCCCAATACTTTAATCTTTACAGTCGATGGCACTAAATACTCAGTAAATACAAAAAAAGAAGCAAGACCTACCTTTCTGAAACTTTTCAAGTCCCTGCCACCTTTGGAAGCTTGAGCAGATCATCCAGGCTTTTTTCAGCAACAGGCAGACTGGGACTGCACATTTACGATGATCCGAGGCTTTAGAATCCTTTGTTTGGTCTTTTTCTGCACCAGGCCCTTGGAAAATGCTTGTTTACCCTTTTTTTTTCGAAGTTCCAGCTCGTCCACGAGGTTTTTCCGAGGTTTTATGGCTCCAGCGATCTCAAGCAAGTCACAAAGTAGCAGGAAGTCCTTCAGGGGATGAAGGGGGACCGATTTCAAGGTAGCACATCCAGAGGTCCGTTCGCAAATTGGTTCCCCTGTCGCGAATCCGAAAAGAAGAAACCAGGCTTACCAAACAGCAAGGACACTAGGGAATTAGAAGAAACTAGCTGGACTTCAAAACAAAGCTTCCTGGACTTACTTTAATGGTAAATGGCTACAGTTTTGTAAAGGGAAATATACAGCTATTCAGGTAGGAAAAATACTGATGTGAAATATTCTGGATAAAATAGAAGAGTATTACACTGTATAATAGCATAATAGGGTATTGATGTTTTTCTCATTCTCAGTTAAAACAATGTATGACTATGCTCTGTTTAATATAGTAACATGGTATTAATAACATAATAAAAGTTAGACAATAAGGGGTTTTAAGGTGGGGATACATAATAGAATGTGGTCCTGAAAAGCTTAAGGTGTGTCATTTATCTTTTTTCCTTTTCTTTCTTCTCTTTTTTTTCGTTTTTTTTTCCTTTTCTTATTGAAAACTGAAGATTATCTTTCTATGTATTTTTGCATGGACATATTTCTTAAGCCAAATGTTGAATGTATTTACAGTTTATAATGTTAGCTATATTATTTTTTAAGCAGTAGCAGAGTGTTATTTTCATTTGCCTTTAGATAAAGACAAGTAAATAAATCAGTTAGTCCAGTTAATTAAAAACAGGCTTAAGAGTGTTGTGCAATGTGAAATAGGTGTTTGCTTTCTATGTTAATTACTATTTTATATGACAAGTATGTTAAAAGGTATTAATGTCACTGCTGAATAACAACTTTGTCAGGTATCAGTTAGGCTGGATTCTAATAGAACAATTAATATATTTGTTTGATTATAGGAAAATATGTCTAGAGCTGTAGTTAGTTAGCAGTGTTTATTAGGGAATGGTTGGATTAAGCTTTGTAGAATTAGATATAGTGGTTGTAGGTTTTTTGCATGAGGTTTTTGTGTTAATTGGTAGAGTTAGAAGAAGTTTAGATATCCAGTAAAGTTCAAAGAATGTGAAAAACCTATGTACATCCTGGTCCAGAGGAATAGTGGATAGGCACTGGGTAGGGATGGGATGTCAGATTTGCTTCCAAACAGTTTATATTGTTTTAATATACCTCAATCTAAGGTTGTCGTTTAATATCAGAACTATAAGTATACCTTTGAGAACCTCAATATGTGGATAATAGAATCTTGGAATGTCAAAGGACTCCAGAACATGAAAAAGAGGAAACTGTTTTTACATTTGTTTTTCCAATCAAAAGCAGATTTCATTTTATTCCGGGAAACTCATTTGACTAATGATCAGTGGGATATATTGAAAGATAAGAAATGGATTAGGGAGGTAGTGACGGCAGAAGGGACGACGAACAGCGCAGGGGTGGCAATTATTGTTAAAAATCAATACCAAGAGAAAATTTTAGATTCCAAAATAGACAAAGAGGGACGGTGGTGTCTAGTGATTCTTATATCCAATTTTTATGACAAACCGGTGTTACTTATTAATATATACGCTCCATGTACTAATCAACATCATTTTATAACTTCACTTTACTCCATCTTACACCAATATAATAGCTGCTATATAATAATGGGAGGGGACTGGAATTCGTATCAAGATCCTAAGTTGGATAAGTCAAGTTCATATAAGAGTCTTAATAAACAGGCAGTGATAGCATTACAGGAACTTAAAACCGATTTTAAATTATATGACCCATTTAAACATACAAATACCCAAATGAAGGCAGAGAATTTTACTTTTTACTCAAGTTGTCATAAAATGTGGTCTAGAATTGACTTTTTTCTAATCTCAGATGTATTGATATCTGCTGACCCATGTGTTTCCATTCAGGCTCGACAGTTGTCGGATCACTCTAAGATTACATTAATGTTAAACAATAGTAACAAGAATAATAGGAGACTCCGAGGGTACAATTGGTCTTTAAACCCATATTTACTGAGCAAAGAAGACATACTAAAAGAAGTTAAAGAGATGCTTCAACAATTACTTCATAATCTCCTCAAAAACAGACACCCCGCTGATATTGAATGGGCTACAACTAAAGCGCAAATAAGAGGAATTTTTCTTCAAAAAGCTACTTACCATAAAAAAATGCAGAATAGGAAATTACAAGAATTGGAAACCAAAATTAGAGTACTAGATCAGGAGTTAATGGGGAACTATAATAAACAAACGGAAACAGAGTTATTAAAATGTCAGAAAGATCTGTTTTTATTACATAATAGTAAATTGTCATTTTATGAACAGAGGAATTTAGTAAAATATGCAAATCATATACAGACCCCCTCAAAAGCATTAGCACGCATTATTAATCAAACAAAAACAACATTAGTAATCCCTGAAATACATTATAATAATAGAACATATACTAATAAGGAAGACATTATGAATATCTTTGAAACAATATATAATCAGATATATGGTGAACAGCAGGTACTTGTACCAAATAAAGTTAGGAAGGATTTCTTACAGAAAATTGCATTCCCGAAGATTGATAATGAGTTCCATATGGATTTAACCAAACCAATTTCAGCTGAGGAGATAACAGAGATAATTAAGAACCTGAAACCCCATAAAGCTCCAGGCCCGGACGGTTTGACCTCTGAATTTTATAAAACCTTAAGGGAGATCTTGAGTAGAATATTTCCACAGATATTCAATTATATAATTCAGAATAAGATTAATGATCCCCACTTTAACGCTTCAAAGACAATTTTGATACCGAAAGAGAATGGTGATTCTAAAAACCCAGACAACTACAGACCCATTTCACTCTTGAATATGGACATGAAAATTATGACAGCCATCCTGGCAAATAGACTGAAGAGAGTCATAAATTTAATAATATCAGATGAACAGGCTGGGTTTATAAATGGGAGACAGACCACTGACAACACGTTAACACAGCACACATTAATCTCCTACGCCAAGTATAAAAATCTCAACATGTATGCCCTTATAATTGATGCGCAAAAGGCATTTGATAGAGTTAATTTGGAATATCTATTTGATATATTAGTACACTTTAATATACCTCAGGATTTCATTTTAACATTAAAGAAAATATACAACAACGCTTATACAAATTTATTTATTAATAAAGACTGCTCTAAAAAAATACAAATTAAGAATGGTACCCGTCAAGGATGCCCATTGTCTCCTAGTTTATTTAATCTATATTTGGAACCATTATTTTTACACATCAAACAAAATATTTATTATAATCCCCCGATAATATATGGTACGAAGATAAATATGGCGGCTTTCGCAGATGATTTAAATATATATTGTACCACACCTGTTTCAGATACTGAGAAAATATTAAAAGCAGTAGAAGACTTTGCGAAAATTTCTAATTATAAACTTAACTTTAAAAAAAATAAAATATTTCCATTAAAGACGCCTACACCTTTCTCATTGTTACCACTGATAGGGCAGGTAAAGTCTGAGGAAAGAACAAAATATCTGGGCATTGTATTTTCAACTGACAATAGAGACTTTTTTGTGAACAATGTTAAAACAACTTGGGATCAGATAACATCTGACTTAAAAAGATGGAGTAAGTTGAAATTACCAATAATGGCAAGAACCGCAATTATCAAAATGAATGTTCTTCCCAGAATATTATACATTTTTAGAGCTACACAACTTAGAATTACGAGGAAATTCTTTAAACAACTTCATGTAGGACTAGGGAGATTTCTATGGGAACCTAGGAAAATGAGAATAACATATGAGAAACTGATGACTCCAAAAAGTAGGGGAGGTCTAGACCTACCGGATTTTGAAACCTATTATTTAATAATAAATGCGAACAGACTCTTAAGAGTGATTCAGTTTGACAGATCCAGTCTGAAATGGTCACCCAAGTGGTTGGTCCTGACTCAGACACGTAACTGGAGTGGGAATTAATTGTAAAGCATTGCCCTTTTTAAATAGAGGAATTCTTAGTAAGTATGATTTGATGGAACATATTAAAGTATATGTAACTTCAATTCAAAATCTCTTTACTTCTCTAAACCTATTACAGCATATGATGACGTTTCAACCATTCCACAAGAACCCAAACTTAATAATTGGTAATCAACTGATAGATTTAAAGAAATTCCCTCTAATAAGTGATTTAATCATACTTGATTTATACCCCTTTCTTGGTGTGTCAGTACAAGATATTTTAAAAGAAAAGAATCTTCCTATTTCATATCTAATTATCATGAGACAACTAAAAGATCTTGCTATAAGTTATTTCAACAACTTTAAAATGAAAGAAGACCTAAACATATGCCGCAGTTTGTGGAAAACTCTGATGCAGGACAATAAATATATAACTACCTCATACAAATTGATAAAAGAGAGGAAATATAACAAACATATTCTCCTATCTAAGTACTGGAAGGAAAAATTAATATTGGTGGATGACAGTAAGATTTTGAAAGCAATTAACTTAACATTAAAGTCAGTATCTCTCCAAAAATTATTATTCACACAACTAATGATATTTAATAATGCTTACTATACCCGTCTTACTCTTCATAAATTTGACTCAAAGAATTCTCCTAAATGTCCGCACTGTATAGATCAGACGGCTGATGTTTTGCACATGTTCTGCAGTTGTAAATGTATTTTTAAACTTTGGAATTCCTTGAAACTTCAATTACAAAAAATGGGCTACCAGCACTCAACACTCTCTTGGGAATTTATGATCCTTCATATTCCCCCAGACAATTTAGACAAATCAAAAAGGATCAAATATTTGCTTATTAATGAAACTTTACATAACATTAAATTGGTTGAACCCAGCCCAGACCTCTTGGGAAAATTTAAAAACGCTCGCAATAAGACATATTCTAGCACACAAATTGTTGATTAATGACCATAAGAAAAGTATAAATAACACAAAAATATGGGAGCAAATCTTTAATATTGTGTTGGCCTAGAGGTTCCTATCCACTTCTCAGGATACATATTCATAATATAGATTCAAGCTTAGATTAGATATATGTTATATTAATAATACAGATTGATGTCATCATGGTGTATTACCTTTTTAATAACTTATGTGAATATACAATGTTTTGTGTATCTTTTGGAAGCATTCATGTATATATTGTATATATGTAGTAGTTTTATATTAGTATATCTGAAAACAATAAAAAACAGATTATTGAAAAAAAAAAAGATGTATTCATTTATTAAAGCCAATGATATACATAAGATATACATAACTAGGGATGACTTTGCATTTCCCCTGTACAGTTCTGTACGGTTAAAGACAGAGGTAAGAACATGTATGAAGTCATGGACATACACTTACTAAGGAGTGCCCTCTGCAGAGCTGGTGAGAAGGGTGGAAGTGGACCTAGGGAACGTTAGGGAGCGCAACAGGCAGTATGGCATGTAGTGTACATGTGTGTGTGTGTGTGTGTGCACATGCGCATCTCCTGTATTATGAAATTTCCCATTAATTTTGCATGACATGGCTGTCATTAGTGATCAGTATTTGCAGAGGCACAAAGTGTTGATAGCAAGCTTAGTGTTATGAACTTTGCTAGTGCTACTATGCTCCACTGTTATGGCCAGGGGTGAGTCATAATAATTTAATTGCCTGTGAAGCAGACCATTCTACTTGTTTTCATAATGAATAGATTTAGTGTGGCCTTCCTTTGCATTTGTGGGTGTTTGCTTATGTCACTGTGTTGAAGGCAGGGTGGATGTGGTGATAACAGCATGCATGTTTGCACCACAGTCAACAATAGAACATGGCTTTGCATTCCTTTATATTGTTTTGGTTACATAGAATGTTGTGTAACCATTTCATGGGTAGCAGGTGTGTATGAAAATTTGGGCCCTATAAGTCCCTGTCTGTAAGCCACAGTGTAGTGAATTGCATAATATGCAGTGGATCAGCATCTGTGTAGCAGCTGCAGAACTGGATCCCCTGCATTTTTACAGTTGTATATATGGTTATTCCTCAGTGCACAGTCCCCTTATACCATGTATAGGGCTTTGTTATATGGCTAGGACCTTGCACTGACCACAAGTAGTTGTGAACCACGTTTTTGAATACTACCCAATAATTACAATAAGATACACACAACAATAAACAATCTTTACATATGAGTTAGTCTACAGCACCAATGCATTATGATAAACATGAGAATGAACAGGTGAGTGACCAGCTGGATAAATAAATGCAATGCCATTAAAAAAATAAAAACACTAAGTAAAACTTACATCATTAGTGACAGTGAATATCTACAGTGGGAGTTTAGGCAATTTGAAGCTCTAAAGCCAATATCTATTTTAACCAAACCAACACACAAACATCCCTAAGCACAAAATCTCAACCATGATTTCAAATGCATCCCTCTCTGAACTTTGAACATGATTTCATTAATGAAGTCCAACCTAATTCATCTTATATTCATGGATGTCATTTGCAATTACATAAGCAAAAATCTAATAAAGAAACTACCCATTGTAGCCAACTGTGAAGTACAAATTAATAAAAATGTAGCAAAAACAAAATGTCTCCTATAAAAGTGTTTTAATAATCTAGCAGTAAAGATAAAGACATATCTACATGAAACTACAAAAGTTGGCTAGAAGTATCATCTCTCCAGACTTGCAGTAAAAATTCAGGAAACTATATCAACATTTAAAGATTTGTTTTTTTAATAGATGCAGATTTGAAATACTGAAGTGATCACAGAAAACAACTACCTCATCTGACATGATCACAATTCCCAACTTCTCATGCTACCATCAGTACAATTTACAGGAAAATGTTTAATATGTGGGCACAAGTCAAGCAACGCTTAAATGGACAAATTAAGGAATTTAAAAATACTAGCGTTAGACAACATAAATATTAAACCTTTGGTTCTGTGGCAGCAGAGCATAGTGTCTGATACTGAAATGTTATTGAGGATGATTTACTTTATTTGTTTGCTGGAATATTTGTATTTGTTTCCCAGAGTAGAGAACTGATCTCCTTGGACCTTTTTCAGACTCAGACTGAGTGTGCTGTCCGGTTAAATGACTTGCTCAGTCACATAGGCAATAACGTCTGACAGAATCAAAACCTAGACCACTGTATCACTGGAAAAGGGTAGTTAACAGCTCCATAATCCTCTGTGCCAACTGCCAGACAGGTATTGATAGCAGAGTGCAAGAATCTGGTATTCAATGCAATTTCTTAATCAAACAAAATCACTACTGCTGAGAGAAAAAATCTGTGACAGAAAAAATAGATCACAGTGCCACAATATACAAATGTATGAACTTAATGAGGTGAAACATTGTATAGACATAGATTTCTTACAGGGATTCGAAAGATTCCTTCCTTCATGCAAGACTGCCAAATAGCAAGGAAAGGAATATCTGTTCCTTCATTCACCAGCAACTTCAATATAAAAAACCATTGATCACTTGTTGAATTTTCTTTCTATTAAAACAAGCACTTATTACTATGCTCAACATGGTCATAAACCTCTGTATGAATTCATTGAAAATGAGGCACAATAATACACCTTCTTGATGAGACCTCAGAGATTCCTCACTGAAAAGCTCAGTTGGGTCAAGATTCTCAGTTATCAGAACAGACTGGCAACTCTCTCTCTCTGTACCCAGTTTAACAAATGGTGTTCTGTATCTATCCATTTGATAGACAAAAATATGGTATTCAACAGCCTCCTGTTCCTTTACAAAACAAATAGTTCCTCAAGTACTCAGTTAAAGGAACTAAAACTTCATCAACAGATAAAGAAGATACATTTGTATGATGGATTCATATTCAAAAGATCCCTCACTTCTGGAACAAACATCTACTACATGTCAAGCAGAGCAGCACCCTTGATACCTTCAAGGTATGCCTAAATCATTAGATGGGTAGCCTCAAATTCCCCATCCCCTTCTTGGGTTATCCTCTTTGAGTTTGGTGGTAACTTTTGAATATACAATTTATTGACTAGCCCTGTAATGGTCAGTAGACCAATTGCACAAAATTTACCTATTAACCTATTAAAAATATTTATTCAGTTGTAATTGTAAACAGGAGAAGAGAATGTTATTTTCTAGAGCTAAGAGTGTTAAACCTTAGGCTCTTTCAAGGAAAATTCGGGCTTTCTTGTAACACTCAAATCTTTGAATACTTAAAAAATGCAATACATTATAATGCAACCTCTTAAGAAATAGAATCTTCTATCAGTTAATGAACTGCTATACTGCAAGAATCTAAGTATTCACATAATAATGAATCCTAACAAACTGCTCCTGATCATAAACAGCAAAGAACTGTGTCTCCCAAATTTTAAGATAATGTATATTTGTAATCAAAACTGCCTCAGTTTCACTACAGTATATCAGAAATGAAAAAACGTATACTGTAATATATCATAGGATCATAGATCATATGAAGTTACTAGGCTATTGGCCCTGAGGCCATTACAAGCCTAGCCAAGAATTTAGCCCATGTTCCAACAAGTCAGCACCCTATGCCACTGTCCAGCAGGGACGCAGGTAGAATCCCAGGGGTGTATTTTCTGTTCCCCATCCAGTTATCCAGGTTGCACTTAAAAAGGGTTAATGAGGTACTCTGCTTGATGTGGAGACGGAGTCTATTCCACAAAAGGGGGAGTCTCTGGGACACAAATCTGTTCTGCCAACAAGTCCTATTGGGTTACTCGAGTGCAGCCTGACTTGTAGATATGCAGCAGTCCCATCAAGGCAGGGTCTGAGATTGCTTTGTATGCCAGACAGATGTCACCTCTGAGGAGTCTGTAGGAGACTGAATAGAGGGGCAGGGTCTTTAGCCTATCTGTGTAGGGTAGCTGTTTTGAGGCCATGGATTCTGTTGGTGAGGAACCTCTACTGTCTTTCCAGCTGCTGCATGGGTTTTGTGAGGTACATGCCAAAAGGGGCACTGCACTCAATAATGGGTCTTATAAGGGAAGAATACAGAGATGGTATGACCACCTTGTCCCTGGATGAGATACCCTTACTAATGAGGTGGGTCATGTAGAAAAAATTCTGTACAACAAAGGCAATATGGTGGTCAAAAGTCAGTTTGCTATCAACCTGAGTGCCCAAGTCCCTCATGACTGATTGCATGCTTAGGACCTTATTATCAATGTCATCATTTGTGGGGATATCACTCTCCCCAAAGAGGATGGTAATGCATTTTTTGGTATTCAGTTTGAGGCCATGTTTCTGGCACCAGTCATTTGTTTGGGCGAGATCCTCTTGGAGGATGTCCACATCACTACAGGGTTCTATCAGTGAGCCAGCTTGCTACCCATCTGGTAACATATGGATTGATGCCTAGTTGAGAGAGTTTATCTATTATACCTGAGTGGAGAATAGTATTGAAGGCTTTGGCCAGGTCAAGGTGGGTGGTGTGCACTGTCTTCCCCTCGTCCATGACCTTGGTGACTGTCTCAAAGAAGTCAGCCAAATTTAACAGGCATGACCTCCCCTTGATGAAACCAAACCATATGGGATCGAGTGCTCAAGGTTGCTAAAGTCCTTGTTAATGAGGTCCATGATACTCCACCCCATGGCCTTGCAGATCAGGCTAGTTAGGTTTATGGGTCTATAATTTCCAGGGTCTATAATTTCCAGGATCAGTGGATGCTCCATCTTTGTATAAAGGGATGACCGTGCCTATCCTCCACTCAGCTGGAATGAAGTAAGTACTCGGGCTTTGGTTGAATAAGGTGCCTAATAGTGCTACAAGTTCCTGCCTGAGTTCATGTAGGATGCAGCCTGGGATGTTATCGGGTCCCATGGAGGCTGTATTTTTTTGCCTTTGAGAGGGCAGTGATGACTTGCTCCTTAGAAATAAGGGGAGGGGGCAGATACTGGGGATGCCATGACTCATGATTCACACACACTCCAACCTTTACAATGTAATAGCTTCTGTGCCCTTTCCCTGTTTAAGCCAGTTCTTGCTTTTCTTCTGTTCTTATCATCCAACAATGCTGATGCAACTTCCTTTACCATCTCAAATACCCAATGAACTCTACCTCAATTACTGTTCCTCTTAAATTTCTGGTTGCTGTCATCTATATCTGGGCTTCAACAGATCCTCACCCTGTAAAAAATAAGAGCCTTCCTGAATTCTTATATTCTTCCTAAGATGAGATTTTCTTCAGTCACTTTATAGTCCTCCTGACAAGCTGAAGATTCTCTTCTCTTATAAATATCTGCAGCTGCATTATTTCTTGTTTCCAATTACCTGCTGTTCTTCTGTTCACCATATCTCTCTTAGGTTATCATTTATCCTTCCCTCTAGTACCACAGATATAAGATATCTATGAAGTCTCCAGCTGCTTCCCAAAAAATCTGACCATATTCTTTTTGTTTCTCTCTATTGCTTTTTTGTCCATACATACCACCAAAGCATATGTATCATACATGCATTTTTCTCCAGTCATTCCCATCACCTCCTTCCCTTCTGTTTATAACATTTTTGAGTGATGAGCCACTTGTGAAGGATTCACATTTGCTGACAATCTGTAGCACTTTGTCTACTGCAACTTTTCAGACACCATCCCTCTCCTCGTTGTTCAAGTTCTTTTCTTTCTTTGTTTTTTCCTTATCTGCTCTGTGATACATTTGTAGGGACCCTATTCTGCCATTCTATTTGGACATCTCAGTTTGCCCCTTCCTTTTCTGGGCCTTGATCCACTTCCCCCATAAAGCTACTGCATTAATATAAACATTGAACTATTTCAGATATGGGTAATAATGCCAATATACCAAAACAGTCATTCTCATAATTAGTGTCCAATGTGTTCTTAAAAATATCTAAACTATTTTTTTTAAAGTTGTAGGGCAGGGCAGAAATATGAGAATGGTGTGTACGTATACTCCCCACTAGACTGTTGGTTAAGGCTGGTCTCAGAGTTTGTATTGGGTAAAGCCACTATTTTGCAATGTGTACTTGTCCTCCGCAACTGCTGTTATTTGTTTTAAAAAGCCTGCGGATGCTGATTACTAACTGAACGACAGTTTGCACTTTTATTCATAACATTAAGCTGTTTCATACTGGTGCTTATCCTTGTATGTTTACACTATTTCTGGCTTGATGGAGCTTATGCTTTTTATGTCTTAACTTCATTGTGTTAGATTGCTAATGTTTGTAGTGTTTAAGAATATTTTCACCTCTTAATCTACATTCATTTTATAACATTCTGCTCACACATTTTCATTTTATTTTTCTTACCAGCTGGCTTAAGGTATTATTCTCACTTTCTGAAAGACTGAAGTGCCCTATTGGAATCCTAAGACCTACTTTATCCACCCACCAAAACCTGCCTGGGGTATTATCCACCTGGGATAAGTAAACTCCCTGGACAAAAGCCACAGTAATCTGTTTTGTATGTCACAGTGTTTTTGATCTTTTCAAAAGCATATTTTTTGTTATTATTAGTCCTATACTTGGTTAGATGTGTTAGACTACCGCCTGACTCTGCCAGCAGCCAAAACCCCCTCCCTCCGTCTATTCTTCTACCCTTTACTATAGTCCATCTCCGCGTTTCTGTGACCCTTTCCTTTATTAAACTAGTCCTGTAACTGCTCCCTATTCCATTACTTGCCTTTCCCCTTCTCCCAACTCCTGTACTCTCTTGTCAAGGTTACCCTAGACCCTTGACAATTAGGGGTCTGTCGTTTACTATCCTCTGTAGACAACCCAGTTTCTCTCCCTGCCTCATTCTCTAATGTTTTTACTTGCTGTTCTTTCCACCACTACTAATCTTCTTCTAGTATCCTTCTGAGCCCTGGCTATATTATCTATCCCAGAGTCCTATCTATCCTCTACCTAGCTCCCCTTCACTACCTCCATCCCTACTAGTTTCCCCTAATTTCTCTCCCTGAATTGGCTTTTTTTTCATTTTTCTCTCCTACTTATACTATTCCTTTAGCCTCTGTATAACCTTACTCTGGTTTCCCTTCTCCTGCCTCCTGCCCTGGACTTCTACCTTACTGATTGTCTCTCTCCCACTGCTCTCACCTTACTTGTGTCTGCCCCGCTATGCTCCCCTCCCTACCCCCAAATCCCACCCACCCCCAGGGGTCCTTAACTTATTACACATTAGACACTCCCTCTATCTCTTTCAACCAATCTTCTTCCTCTACATAACTAAACCTCTCCCCTTGTATTTTTTTACCTCTTTAGTTTCTCTAACCTCATCTGGCTCCACCCATCGACAAATTCTATCTTTAGTTCAAACTCACATTATCTGTTATCACCCATTTAACAGCATCACTTTCCTTCTCCATTTCTACTTTCGCCCTTTCCCAGCCTTACCTTACTTTGTACTCCTATTCAATAGTACCTACCTGTTTATTATAACCACTGCCTATCTTCTATTTGCTTTTTCTGTTCTTCTTTTCTCCTTTTCTATCTAAACCTTTCTCTGTAAGTTGGCACATTACTACTTGTTCTTCAACTTCATTTCTATCACTAACTATATTCACCTGATACTTGCTTACTACCATGTCACCTACACTCAAAGCTGTTTTCACACATATCCTTTTCTTTACTGCTACTATAGCCTTCCTATCCATACCTTATTACATCACCTTCTTTGAAAACATTACTTTACATGAACAGAACCTTCACCTCCAACAGACTTTACCAACATCTTTTTTCAACACCCTCAATCATAGTAACATAACCTGTTCCTCTAACTTTTTACTACCAAAATACCACAGAACATCTCATATGTCATACTACTTAAACAAAAAGTATCTTTATAGCACACCAAAGATCCTTAAATCCCAATTTTACTCCCAGTGCAACCCCCTCCTACACGGAGATATTCATCCTAACCCTGGTCCTAATACTAACACTAATTTAAATTTAAATCTAAATAATACTACTTTACCAATACCACCATCATGTACTAAATCAGCCAACTCCCTTCTAATAGCTCACCTTAATATTAGAAGTATAAATAACAAAACTCACCACCTCCATGCACTCCTAGACTTACATTCATTTGATATTCTATGTCTCACAGAAACTTGGCTAAAACCCTCTACTCAAGACCAGGAAATCACCCCTCCTGGCTATAATATACTTAGATGTGACCGCATAAAGAAGAAAGGTGGAGGTATAGCCATTATCTATAAATCTAATCAAGTGACCCTCTATAATGAACTTCCATCACTAGACTCCAAAGCCGAAATATTATCTATCAAACTTCAAATTAACAATAATAAATCGATCTTTCTAATTTGTTTGTACCTTCCCCCTGGAAATAATACACATATTCTTGAAAACTTACTTAGCTCACTTTCTAACCAACTACCCCAAGAAACCATAATACTTGGTGACTTCAACATTGACTGGTTAACCTGTTCATCCCAGCACCCTACTAGCCACATAAACCTCTACGGGTTCTCTCAATTAATAACCACTCCAACTAGAATCCATAAACCTAATAAAAAAGAAACAACTCTGGATTGGATCTTTATTAATAACCATCCTAACATCTACACTCCAGGAACTCTTCCTGATAATATTAGTGACCATATGCTCACATATGTTGTTAGACAAAAATTGCATATCCCAACTACCCATAAACTCAAGACATCCTGCTCAAGCAAATTCTTCAATCCTGAAAAGTTCCTGACTGAATTAAAAGCATGTGACTGGTCTCCGCTGACTCACCTTGAACTTAATGAAGCAGTGACCTACACCAACTTTCTACAGATCCTTGACTTTCATGCTCCCATTCGCTCTACTAGGATAAGATCCAAAACAGCACCATGGCTAACTAAACAAACTAAGAAAAAATGATCCTGAGAAATAAAATTTGGGCTAAATGGAGAGCTACCAAATGTCCATCAGATCACCTCCTCTTTAAACAATTAAGAAATGCCACTAAGAAAGATACTCTTACAGACAAAAAGGAA
Source organism: Protopterus annectens (assembly GCF_019279795.1). Classification (NCBI taxonomy): domain Eukaryota; kingdom Metazoa; phylum Chordata; order Ceratodontiformes; family Protopteridae; genus Protopterus; species Protopterus annectens. The sequence goes on from NC_056743.1 coordinate 735,742,839, forward strand.
TTTTATCTACACCTTCAACAAACCAGTCAACACACCCCTCAAAAATTCTGGTCAGGTATTAACACACTTCTTAAACCAGGACATACAACTACTCCTACCCCATCAGGCTCTAACCTTAACAATTCCACCCTGATCCCTGATGCCTTTAACAAGTATTTTACAGAAGTCATTCAAACCCTAGCTAATTCATTACCCTCATCCACTGCTATCTTACCTAATACCTCTAGCACCTCCTCTAATGCCTTTCACATTCAACCTGTGACTACATCTCTTATTTATAAGCTTTCAAGAAACTTAAGCCTTGTACTCCATCCGCTGACCAACTCCCATCAGAATACCTACAAATTGCTGCAGAAGCTCTAGACTACCCCATATCCATACTTATTAATAGGACTATCTCTGAAGGAAAAATCCCCACCTTATGGAAAATATCTCATATAATTCCTCTACATAAAGGGGGCTCCTCTACTGAGTTCTCAAACTTTCGCCCTATTGCCTTACTCTCCCCATTAGCGAAGATTGTGGAAAGATGCATACACAAACAAATTCTCAACTACCTTCTACAAAACAGACTTCTAGCCAATTGTCAACATGGTTTTAGACCTTCCCACAGCACTACAACTGCCCTCCTTTCCTTCACTGATGCTATAAATAACAACAAGAACAATAATCTCTTCTCCTCTGCTCTATTCCTAGACCTGTCAAAAGCCTTTGACATGGTTAACCATAACATACTTCTTGACAAACTAAATCTCTATTCACTTGGCTCACAAGCACTTCAATGGTTTAGGAGTTATCTCCAAAACAGGCAACAAGCAGTGCTATGGGACAACAACCTATCTTCCTTACTCCCAGTAAACATTGGGGTTCCACAAGGCTCTATCTTAGGTCCCCTTCTTTTTTCTTTATTTATCAATGACCTACATGTGAATATACCCCAAGCCATCTGCATTCAATATGCTGATGACTCAACTTTAATCTGTGCTGCTAATAATGTTTCCTCCCTCCAGTCCCTCACCCAAACAGTCTTCTATAATGTAGAAAAGTGGTTTATGGAACACTCTCTCCTTCTAAATCCCCAAAAAAACAAAACTTCTTCTCTTCACTCCTACTCACAAATCTTCCACACCTTTCTTCACTATCTCCTCTAATAATGCTACCTGTATTAACCCAGATAAGACCACTCGCCTATTAGGTGTAACTATTGATTACCGTCTTAATTTTGATGACCATATTAACACCATTAAATCAGTTAACAAAAAAATAGGTATTCTCTACAGAATTAAACCCTTTCTTACCCCAGCAGCTAGAAAAACCATTGCCCAGACCCACCTGATCTCTACCCTTTTCTATGCCTCTGCTATATATACTAACTTATCAAAAAATAACATGACCAAACTCTCTACCTGTTATAATAGTATAACTAGATTCATTACTGCTACTCCCTTCAGAACGCACCACTGTCTCAACCTCAGGCAACTCGATTGGTTAGAACTAAATAGCCATTTACTCTATCAACAACTACTTATCATTCATAAGTCCCTTTACTACCCTGATGCTACCCCTAGCCTTACAAAACTTATTTCACCTTATAAAAACCTAGCTACACTACGCTCTGCTAATAAACTCCTAGTAGCCTCGACTAAATCTTACAATAAAGCTGGTGACTCATTATTTTCAAATTCTGTCGGGAAAATCTGGAATCAACTCCCTCAAGAAATAACTAACCTAGACTCCACACCCCTTTTCAAAAAACACATCAAAGAACATCTTAAAACTCAGTGGCTGTGTCCTTGTGCTAAACCCGACTGAAATTACTTCTCCCTTACTCCTAACTTCCCCCACTCTCCCCTAACTGTGCCTCTAAATAACATATTTAATTGATGTCAGCTACTTCTTTTATATTGACTCTACAAAAAATTTGTTTTATTTTCCTTCTCCATGTTATGCCATTTCGTGATTTTCTTATCAGTTTTTATTATTCTAACTTTAGTATGCTGCATACCTGAAATTTGTATTGTTAACCGGCTGTTTTTTGTTAACTTGCCTTGTGTTTGCTAGTTTTTGTTAAATTCTTACACAGGCCTACCATTGTACTTTTTGTATTTTGCTTATCATGTTTTTGTTGTTAATGTTTGCTTACTTCATGTAATTGGAGCTTTTCTCCACGGGCCTCTACTGAAAACGGATATATGTCCAGCTAGACTAGCCCGGTCAACAAATGTAAAATAAATAAAAATAAATAAATAAATATTTCTTGTTTTAACATAATTATATTCATCAGCTTCTTTTTCAGAGAACCAAATAGTGCAGCTCTCATTCCAATATAATCTTCAACACGTCTCCTGATGATTTCCTGCTACTTTTGGATAACTTCAAACATTCCCGAGGTAGTTGTCCCTAAATGCCCTATATACCTGAATACATTTTTCTCTTAAATATCTATGTAGAACACTATACAAGTTCAGAAATTTTATCTTTCATAATAACTTAAATATTTGCATTTGTGGTTGCTCTTGGTATATTTCCGCTGTACTCTTTCCAGTTTACTCATGCTAGTTTTTTTTATAAGGTCTCCATATTATTATTATTCCATACTCTAGTTTGGATCTGATATTACTTAAAACAAGAATTTCATAACTTCTGAATTCCTAGACTTTATAAATCTTTTTATACAGCCTATAGTCGTATAACTATTACTAACCAAATGGTTGATATGATCAGAAAAACTCAAAGCTGGATCTGCCCATATAAACAGGTCCTTAAATTTACAGTTTCAATCCCTGTGTACTGTATTGCATTTTCACCCTTCAATCTACGTCTCTAAAATCTCATATGCTTAGCTTTTGATGTATTTATCATCATATCATTCTCTTGTGCCAAAATACATCAAGCTCTTTCTAATGAGCTGTCTCTGTAACAGATGTAATTGGTTTACCCATTTTCAACTCATCAGCACAGAATACCTGAAATGAAAAAAGATAAATCTGAAACATACAACCTAAACAAGTCTGATCCTTGGACACAGCCCTGTGGGACATCCTGGCTGAAACCTAGAATTTCACCTGTTCATTTTCTGTATGATACTTGCAAGATCAGTGTTTTGTGTATGACCCTATCAAATGCTGAAGATAAGTCTATATAAATTACATCACAGCACAAATTTTCATTTATAGCTGTTCCAGGCCCCCTCCCTTTCTTGTAGCCTCCCACTTTTCTTCCACTCTTTATGTATTATCACTTCTCCTTTGGAAGTCTGTCCTCTCATACCAAATGCTAAAATCCCCTCAGCCTGAACATTTCTGAAGCTGTTCAGTCTTTACAACCCTACCACTACAGCATTTCCCCATCCTTCAAAAATCCAAACCTCCCCTTTACTTGAGTTCCTCCTTGTTTTGCCTCCCACATTTACTATGTCCTTCCATGACTTCCAAACTTTTTTTATTGTTTTTTATTTACCCCTATTCCTCCATTTCCAGGGAGGTGGAATTGCAATGAATGCGGTGTATGGGTATCCTACAGAAATCTAAAGATCCTATGGATTAATGTGACCCTCATAGTACCTATGATTTTGAAACATGGTGAAGTGAGAATTTGTGTGGATTTAAAAATTACTAAATGATGGTCTGAAAAGGGAGAGATTTATCCTACCTGGGTATATGTAAAAAAATCAAACCAGTTTTTGCTGGCCAGTGAAGCCTGTCTTACAGAAACTCCTAAACCAGCCTTAACCAACAGTCTAGTGGGGAGTATACATACACACCATTCTCATATTTCTGCCCTGCCCTACAACTTTAAAACAGGCCTTGGGCAAAGTTCCAACAAGATGCCAGAGCTTGCTAATAAGACTTTGCTATTCAGTTTCAAAGCAATACATGACCCTGGAGAGCTACTTGTATTGGCTGACACATTATCTAGGAATCATGTGGCAAACGAAAAAGCACAAGACACTAAAGTGGATGTTAGTGCAGATATTCAGTCTCTCATGTTATGTAGACATATATCTGCAAGTAGGTTGAACAACTTTAAGATGTGACCAGACTGAATGCAGACCTGCAAGATTTTTTTGGCTTTGTTCAAAATGTATGGCTTAAATAATGGGTACAGTTAACCCATTTTTTACAGATCACACTTGTCAGAGCTGGATAGCCTTTTGCTGTACCAAGATGAGCTAGTAATCTCAGCTTCATGTTAAGCAGAAATCTTGTAGCAGATTCATGAAGGTTATCTAAGTACAGAAGCATAACTAAAAGGTCAGTATGGTGGCCAAAAATAAGCCTTCTCAAAGGAGATAACTATAGAACTATTGATGACTACTCCTTTGCCAAAAGGTCCATGGTAAAAATTTCAGCAGATTGCTTGAGTTCAATGGAAAGAAATATCTCATTGTAGCAGAATATTACTCCATATACATTATATCTTTAATTGCAGGGTCAGAGATTACTTCTTAATTCAAGAGTATATTTATAAGATGGGGAATCCCTATTGTGCTCACTGTTGACAACGACACTCATCTTGTGGACGTGAACTTAAAGAAGTTCAGTAAGAAACTCAAAAAGCTAGTGTCTTTTGGAGTCACCACCAAAGGGAGACAAACTTAAAGAAGTTCAGTAAGAAACTCAAAAAGCTAGTGTCTTTTGGAGTCACCACCAAAGGGAGAATAAATATCCAAAATGCCGTTCACTAGCTTTTCGAGTTTCAGTGTTTTTTGTTTTAGCTATGCTTTTTGAGTTTTTAAGTTCAGAAAGAAGTTTGGGATTATCCATGCTACCTCTAATCCTCATTATCCACAAGCAAATGCTGCAGCATACAGAGCAGTGCAAACTGCAGAGCAAGCTCTTAGTCAAACAGATATCCACATTGCTTTAATATCTCGCTAGGCCTCCTCATACTGTAACTGGCTGGAGTAAGCCCTGATTTAATTAAAAAGAATATTGAGATAAATCTGAATATCAATGTGAGTAGTTGTTTTTATTTTATTTAATGTACACTTCTTTTATGACTAGAGGGATTTTTAAATGTTAAGCAGTACCCTTTTTTCTATTCTATTTATATCTTATCATTTTTTTAATTTTACCAAATGGGGTATTTTGTTGAATTTAGATATATTTTTGTGCCTCGCCTACACCTAATTATGTATACAGAAGTTAACTCTATCAAGGAACTCATTTATTGTATTTTGAGCAGATTTATTTTGGTCACTGAGGAACCATATCCAAGTTTGTTTTTATATTTATGCTACTTACAATATAACCATTTCCAAAATGTTTAAAAACAAAGATTTATTAATCACCAAGTCTGATTTTACTTTTAAGTTAAAATGGGAGCATGATCTTTGTTAATTACAGGAGATACAAGCATGGAAGAATAGCTGAAAGACTATAGCTTTGAACTGTATGATATCTAAGATACTGCCATTGCTATCTGTATTTCATACTATTTATTCCAAAATATTTTGTGTAACATAATCAATTAATATTTGGTCACATTTATTTAATGATGAATAGTTTACTAACACAATGCCTAGCTAGTTAAAACATGTTATCAAGTTTATTTTTTGCTGATTTTTGCATCCTGGAGTTTATCCGTATGCCCTATTATTTTGTACTTCATTCCACTGATATTAATAGTAGTATGAACAATTTTGAGTCCTGAGTTGATTTTATTGGCGTCTGATTTTTAGTTGTTCCCTTACAAATATTGAGACCCATCACTGGATATTCATCAACAAAAAAAAAGGTACACTGCAGAATTTGTGATATGCATTTTGGATCTTTAAATGAGGTTTCAGTAATGGTATAGATGCTAACATCATTCAAGCGCAATAAACTTCTAAATCACCTATTCTACTGTCAGAACATCTGGTATTTTGCAAAGATATGGTCACTTCATTATATTCACTCTCAGCAGCCATGAAAAAGTCTCCCTTCATAAAGAAAAAAAAATCAGTACATTTATTTGATCAAAAAAGTCCTCCCTTCTCACTGTCTCTGCTACTTAGTCAGATGACTTATTTTTAACTTACATTGAATTGTTTTCTCCTCCAACCATAATTCCTTATTATCTGCATGATAGCAGCCACTTTTCCAGGTTTTTCACCTGTTCTTTTCTCTTCACTTATGTCATAGTATCCCTATCAGTCTTCCCCTGATAGCTGTTTTAGCCCTCATCCCACAATCTCCATCAGCCTTCTTCAAGTCATATATATTCAAAATTTTCCACCTAATTCTCTTTATTCTTACTACCCAGATTATCTATCCCCTAATTCAACTCTCGCTTGCTGTCTCTTAATTTTTGTAACCTCCAGGAAACAATTTAGTTACACCATTTTCCTGTACTCTCTACATGAGATCTGCTTCAGCTTCTGAGAAATGCATTTATATAAGGTTTGTTATATCCTTAATATTTGCCTTTGTTTCTTATTTATTTATTTAACTTCTTGAAACAAAATTATATATCCCCGTCTCTCATCACTTTTTGAAAAATCACTTTTCTCTTGACTATTTCAGAATGTCCCTCACTATAGCAAATCACTGTTCTAACCCCACCCCATCCCGTCCTCTTCCTCCTATTGCACTTCCCTCTTTTTACCCCCACATTTTCCTGAGGCTACCATCAAGAGATATATTATTGGCCTATTGACTAAAGTCTATTTTCAGTCTGTTTCCACTGACTGACCTGATGGACAAAAGGAGCAATCAGGAATCAACTCCTGACTTCCCACCATAGGTGGAATCCTGATTCATTATCATTGTCTGTAACTAGCCCCTCCCCATTATTGTCTTCCACTCTTTTCCATCCTCATTTCCTCATAAGTACATCATCATCATATATTTTTTATCCTTTGTTTTCCCAATTTTTAGTTTCTTTTTTATCACCCTACTCTAGTTGCCACTTTCCAACTGTCTCTTTTTGCTGTCTGCCCTAATACAATTTCCCCATTCTCTCTTACCATACATTTACCCCATCAGCCTGAGTCCCAGCTATGCTCCATCTCAGTCTGGCTCTGTCTTCAGAATTTTCTGCTATGCCCTGTTCAATACCACCATCACCTCCTCCTCCATCTATATCTCAGTACACTGAGAGTACATTTGGTCATGCCCAAGAACTTACTACCTTGCTAGTCTAAGACTCAAAATTACTTCTGCGTTTCTGATCTTTTGACTTTGAAAAAGCTTCCCTGTCATCATTCTCTCCATGTTTTGAAAAGACAAGCAACTTGTTCTGCCCTTCATAACTGATCGATCCCATCATTCAGTGCTCTTAGTTAATCAAGTTTTTCTGAACTTTATTAACTTCACGCATGGTTTATCCTATTGCCTCTGCCACTCACATTTTGTTTTATTTTAATAAATGCCTCTGTCCTCTACCCATTCTACATTAGAAACCTATGGCATGTAAAAATTGTTGAAATCAAAAATTAACATTAATACAGAGACATGGGACAACAAAGATCCTGCTGAAATGTTACTAAATGTAAGCTGCATTTTAAATATTTGTTGTCAACTTGTAAAAATTTAATTTTAAATAGTATTTTTCCATAGATTAGTGCCCTCGTTTTGCTAAAATAGTGGTCTTACCTTCATATCCTTTTTCTTTTGGATCATAATCTGATTAGAAAGATGGCTTGTATACTTATGTGCAAATAAAACTTTTTAGGTAATACATTCTAGGACTCCCTGTGTTCAGCATGCATAATCTTGCCTCCTGTTACACTTTTTATGCTTGTGCCTAGCTCCATTGCTTACTGGTGTGTGTTGACTGTTTACATTCACTGATTTAGCGTACTCTATTGTAACAACTGTTCCTAGTAGCTGAATAATAAGTTTTGTATTCTTGCCTAAGTTTCTGACTGCATTTGGTAGCTATGAAGCAGCTTTGTTATATGCCTAGATAAGCGTGTACACATGGTAGCCATCCTAGTGTTTCATTACTTGCCATATATTATTGCTTAATAGCTCATTTATTCAGACCTCTTTAGCGACTACACATAATAGCTGACAAATTGATTTATTATTTGCCTATATTTGCTAAATGTGATATATGTGTTTAGCTCCATTACTCACTGGTGTGTATTCACTGCTTTACAGATGCTGTTTTAGTGTACTCTATTGTAGTGACTGCTCCTACACATTGTTTTATTATTTGCCTATATTTGCTACATGTGATATATGTACTGAAACTGCATAAATACTCACTGTGAAGGCTATTTCATGCCCTATATATTTCTTCTAGTGAGTACACAATAGTTGTTAACCTTTTTATTGACTGCCTAGGTATTTACATCTGTGATGAATGTTAGAGTCTAACTTCTTACCATTGTAAAACTGCATTTGATATGTATATCATGTGCTGTTCCTTAGCTATTTGTGCCTAGTCACTAGCCTAGGTGTCAACAATCATAAAGCTATCCATAGCCACAAAAGTGTTGTTGTTCTCAAAACCTTGTATGTATTTATGACATTGGTTCCCACTGTGAACCCACCCTGCACATAACTCCCCATCTTTGCTTTTCACTTAACAACCTCTAACTGACTTCCACCTCTTACACCCAGCCCCATACTATCTGCAGACATACCTAGCTCACTAAGCTCAGCAATTGCTCACACATAACCTGGCCTCTCTTGTATTCTCCTTCTTCACCCACACAGTACCTCTACCCCCACCCACACACACAGTCATCCAACTGCCTCTGTTTAATCTTCACTCTTTTACTCTACTCAACTCCTCACTCTTTTGCCGTATAGCACCTGCATTAAAGTATAGTTACCCCATATTCTAATATCTCACCTTTTTTTCTAGGTAAATAGTGCACACTGACAAGTCAACTGCCTCACCTACCCACTGCTTGGTTGGAACTCTCCTGGACTACTCTCCTACCTGCCGTGCTTGTACCCTTGTGTTAAGTATGTCCTGATACCTTCAACCTTCCACCATTCAACCCAGCCTGTAATTACTACCATAGCTTGTATTATAGTTTCACATCACTGTACTGCTCTTTCTATTTTTAACTATCTCTGTCACCCCCATCCTGCGTTTTTCTTGCTCACCACCCTCATGTTCTGCCAATAGTTCCCTGCCTGATGCTTTACTCCTGGTCCAGTCTCTGTGCTCTTTCTCCTAGCCAAACCCACTCTCTTCCTTAACCTTACTCCCCTGAACTAGCTAAACTTGTTTGTCTTTTACTCTCCTACCTTTTCCCACTGTCTCTCACCTGCTGCTAGATGGTTTCTGTTGGTGTTCGCCTTTTCCCGGTGTAGCCCGCTCCGTTTCCCCTCCCTACACTTGGGCTCACTTCACTCCCTTACCCCTTTCCCACACACCCCTAACCTCCTTAGATTTATAACTCATAGACACTCCCTTTCCCCTCCTTCAAACCAGTCAAACTTCACTTCCACTGCACAGCCACTCCCACATACATTAAACCACTCCCTTTCTACAAACCCAAGAACAACTTCACTACCTCCTCTCTGACATTGCCACAAACACACATCCACTCCATACATACTTAACGCAACTCCCCAACATTTTCTTTACTACCCCTTCTTGACTCCTGACCTTCCAATCCTTACAATGCACCACATCTGCATTACTATCCCACTTCTAACCCTTCTTGACTCCTGACATTCCAGTCCTTACAATGCATCACATCTGCATTACTATCCCACTTCTAAACCTTCTCACATTCTCAGCCTCATACCACAGTAATCTCTTTCACTCACATATGCATCCTACTAACATTAGCAACTATAGTTCAATCCCTAGCCTCCATTAATTTGTAATCTCCCCATCTCTCTACAATATCTCCTACCTCTGCTTCCATAAACATATTATTCCTCAATATACTTCTATAACCAACAAACAAAAACATAAGCTCTACACTCTCTATTACTTACATACTTCTCACAACACATCTAATAACACCCTGCTGCTATCAGGAGACATTCACCCCAACCTTGGCCAACTTACACCATCTCCTAATAACATTCTCAGAAACTCTTCCTCCTACTTCTCCATCCTGTCACCCACCCAATTCCTCACCCTCTCACTTACCACACCCTATTAGCTCTGCCAACTCTCATTGCAAATACCTAGCTAAATATTCAAAGCCTTGTAAACAAGACTTATGATCTTCATGCTTGGATTGCCCATACATCCCCCGATATCTTAACCCTATCAGAGACCTGGCTAAAATCCATATCAGTAACAAAGAAATATTACCACCTGGTTATAATATCTACTGTAATGATAGACTCCCAAAGAAAGGCATCAGTGTTGGTATTCTCTATGCATAATCTTAACCTCTCACCTATAACCATCACTATTCCCAAACTTCCACCCAGCTGAACAACTTATTCTCAACTGCCACCTAAATTCCCATAAAAAAATTGCCATCACCTCCATATATATTCCTTCAGGAAATAATAACCCCACCCTTGAACTTATTCTGTCCTGGATATCCCAGACCATAAACTATGAAACAGTCATCCTCAATATTGACTGGTTAAAACTCTCATCAGACTCCCCACAACTCTGCATTAACTTACATGGGTTCATCCAACTTATGTCCCCCACATGCATGCACAACACTTCATCTACTAATCCTATACTAGATTGGATCCTTATAAATACCCCACACCTCTACCACAATCCTTGCACCCAGCCTGGTAGTCTAAGTGATCATCTTCCCACCTATATCCAAAGACACTCTCCCCAGTCACCCAAATCTTACTCCTATCATGAATGTTGCAAACTCTCTGACTTTAATGCCAACTCTTTTAACTCTACTCTAGCTAGCATAAACTGGTCCTTTCTGCAGCACCTCTGCCTCAGTGATGCTGTTCTTGCATTCAATATTTTTTTTTCTAGACATTCTTAACTCACTAGCCCCTACTTGGAAAATCAGAACTAAAGCCAACTACACCCCCGGCTCTCCAAAGAAACTCAAGCTCTCATGCACAAAAGAGATAGTGCTTGGAAATCCTGGGCTAAAACCAAAACTCCTGCCTTCCTCCAAAACTATAAAGAGCTATGTAACCTCACCAAGAAACTAGTCAATAAGGATAAAAAATCCTTCTACAACTCATCACTACCTGACCGACTATCTAACCCACAAAAATTCTGGGCCACTCTAAACAAGATCCTCCACCCAGGCAACCCATCCACCCCCTCCCCATTTCCTAACAATACCCCACTAGAAACTGCTACCCTCCTCAATAATTACTTTATTGATACCATCAAAAAACTAACACAAACAAATCTCAACTCTAACTCCTTTCCAAACAACTCCAACAACACCCTGTTCTCCATGAAACCCATCCCCACAGCCTATGCTAAATAGCTCCAGCTTAAGCTCAAACCTTGTTCTCCCTCTGCAGATCACCTACCACCTGTCTTTCTCAAACTTGCTGCAGAATCCATTGCCTACCCTGTTTTCCTGCTCATAAATAGATCCATCCAAGAAGCCACTGTCCCTGACATTTGGAAAGCCTTTTACACCATCCCACTGCATAAAGGTGGAAATTCTACTGACCCATCAAACTACAGACCCATAGCTATACTTTCCCCTCTATCACAAATACTTGAAAAGTGCATCCGCACTCAACTACTTAATTTCCTCCTTCAGGAAAACCTGCTGACTCATACCCAGCAAGGTTTCAGACCAAACCACAGTACTTCTACTGCACTGTTGGCCTTTATACACACAGTAGCTGAGGCCAGAGACAAAAACAAACTTGTATCCTCTCTTTTTCTCGTCCTCTGCAAAGCTTTCGACCCACCCCTTACTCCTCTCTAAACTCAATTATCTTAATCTTTCCTCTAGTTCTCTTAACTGGTTTACCAGCTATCTTTCCAACAGGCAGCAATCTGTCAGATGGCTCACTTCCTGCTCCTCCTTTCTACCTATAAAATGTGGCATCCTCAATGATCCATCCTAGGCCCCTTTTTGTTTAATATATTCATAAATGATCTCCATACCTCCTGTAAACAATCCACCCTCTTTCAGTACACCGATGATTCTATGCTTATCTCCATCTCTGACAACTTATCTGACCTCCACACACACACCGAACACTCCTTTCTATCCACTGAAATACGGCTCACCAAAAATCAGCTTATCTTAAATCCAAAAAAAAACATACTCTTACTATTCTTTCCTCATTCCCTCTATCACCACAAATCCTCCTTTGTCATTACATCCCTTGACAAGACCACCATCCTAGCCGAAACCCACACAAAGCTCTTAGGTACAATTATTGATGATGAACTTAAATTTAATCTCCATATTCAGCAAAATATTTAAAAAAAACCACCAAAAACTAGGTCTACTTTACCGAAATAAGAAATTGCTTAACTCAGAAGCTAGACTGTCTGTAGCTCCCTCCATTCTTTATGAGGCCCCTATTCTCACCTCCATTCAATCCATACAGCTTTCCAAACTCCAACAAACCTACCATAAAGTAGCCAGATTTGCCACTAACTCCCCCTTGCAAGTCACACCACAGCCTAGCACTCAACTCTCTTAAATGGCTAGAATTCCCCCAACTACTACAAATGTCTCAATTTCAAATCATACACTCTGTGCTATACAAACCTAATTCCTGCCTCTCTCTCAACTCCCTGATATCCTATTATACCCCAAACCATAATCTCCAGACATTGAATCAACAACTCCTTGACATTTATAAACCCAACAAATATTTTGGAAAACTACTTTACAAATGTAGCATAGCCCAAGAATAGAACAAACTTCCCTGATATATAAGAACCATCTCCCACCTTAAGCATTTCAAAAAAAGAGCTTAGACTACATTTACTTAGCATAAAATCTTGCTCCTGTTATGACCCTCCCCAACTCATTACTCCTCCTTATCCCACCCCAAGCCATAATAAACTACACATAGATAGGTGATTACAATGACATAACACATCTCATACATAGCTCTATGCTAACTCTTCTTTTTTTTTAGGTATGTTTTCATTTTTTTTATCTTATTTTACCTGTCCGCTACAAGGTAGAAAAAACATTTTTATCATTGCTGAAATTTCAACTATTATCATTGTTTGATTTGTATTCTTATTTTGTTCACATTTTGTTTTCTGTACTTCTGAATTATATGTTGCATTACTACTGCTTTCTGAATTGTCTTGTGATTAATTATTAACTATGTTCAAATTTCTTCTTGTGTTTGTAAATCTCTGGAGCTTTTCTCCTCAGGACTCCACTGAAAATGGGCCTCTGGCTCAGTTGGACCAACCCAGTTAGCAAATGTCAAATAAAATAATAAACAATAAATAAATAGATAAAATCATTTCTGTAAGAGAATTAGGAATGTTTACATTTTGGTTGAGAATAGTCCATTCTTTACTTGGTTCACTAGCACCATTAAAATCAAATGTTTTGTCAAAAAAATGCTGGTAGCATGTTTTATCTCCAGAACTTTGAGCAACAAAAGTTCTTTTGTTAAGGGACACACCCCTGTGCCCCAAACACCAGTCCCATTTCATTTAAATGCTGGGCTGGTAAAGAAGTTGCAGCTCATTATTTGGAAGAATATTTTTTAGATCAGAGCATAAGTCCTGAATTATATAACACCCTTAAAGTAGAAAACCCTACAATTCCAACTATATTCCGCATCTCAAAAATCCACAAGAATGTGAACCATCATCCATTCTGACTCATATTGACTGCCCAGGGATCAAAAACGTACCCCTGGCAGTTTGTGTAGATAGGTGGCTAAAACCAATATGTAAAGAAGTTTAGCATTTCATTATAGACTCTTGGGATGTTTTGGGGAGATAAAATGCTGAATTTTGGGATCAGGAACTTCTCTCTCTTACAATAGATGTCATGGACTTATTTACAGTCATCCTTAAGGAACAAGGATTAGAGGCCTTTTATAACAGTATTGTTCAGTTTTCCACATTTTTAAATGATAAGATCAATTTGATTTTACAACATAAGAGTATGGTCTTAAAAAATGACTTAATTTACCTTGAAGGTGAAATCTTTAAACACAACAGAGGTGTTGCTATTGGGGCCTCTTATGTCCCTATTTTTTGCAAATCATGGTATACTGAACTGGGAGAACAATTTTGTGTTTAATTCTGAGTTCTTTACTAACATAAGAATGTATGTAAGGTTTTTGGATGATGTATTTGTTCTTTGGAGTCGGTCTGAGACACAGATATATACGTTTGACTATTTGAATAACACTTCTGACTATCTAAAATTTACTTATAATGTTGGGAAGGATGAGATTAATTATCTTAACACTCTCTTCTGTCACACTGACAGAGGATTTAGATCTAAAGTACATAGGAAATCAAGTTTTAGCAACTCATATCTCTATTTTTCTAGCTGCCACCTCTAACCCAAAAGAAAAGTTTGGTGAAAGGACAGTGTATACGTATAGCAAGGATGACCTCCCACCGTGAATATCTAGGGAGAGAGCTCGACAAGGTGGTTAATATGTTTTTTGCCAGGAGTTATCCTAGCTCCCTGGTACAAAGCATTTGACATGAAGTAGAAGGTGAATGGGGTGCTAGATATAAGCCATATCCCCCAATATCCAGCCCCACTAGAAAAAAACTATGAAAAATCTCTAGTAGTTTAATATAGTTCTCAGACAGTCGAAATGAAGAAAATTATTCAAAAAAACTGGAACATTTTAAGACTTGTCCTAATGTGATTAACCCCTATTCATTCACAAGACTGGATTCAACATGAAAAAATTGTTTGAAGGAGTCAAGTACTCCGGGATTTAAATGTGAAAAGAAAGTTGTAAAGTGTGGTACATTTAATCACTGCTCATTTATTTTAGAAGAGAAAAGTTTGGTTTTAGAAAAGAGTGTTCACACTAAAGTATAATGTTGGAAAGGCAATTGTCATTCAAAACTAGTGGTTTATCTTGCTAAATGTTCAGGATGCCCTGCATTTTATGTAGTGAAAACAGAATGCAGCCTTTGTAAAGGAATATATGAACACTGTTATATTTCTAAGCACAATGAACATAATACTTTATTTAAGCATTTAACTACTTGTCTGTTTTTTTCAAAGTTTAAATTTGCAATTTTGGATCAAGTCACTTTGATCCCCCAAGGTGGGGATGTTAAAACATCATTAGAGAATAAAGAACTTAGATGGCAGTTTAAGCTACATGCCATGTATTACCCAGGAATTTATGCATGTATTGATTTTTAAAGTTTATTTTTAAGTTTATATAAGTCTTATATCGATTTAAGTGTTGGTCGAATTTTAATGTATTTAGTCATTGTATTAAAATGTTATTTTATGCCTTTAAATCTTACAAGTTACACTCAAAATCATATAAATTGATGTGTGTGGTATTATGGGACATTCTGATGAAGTCCTGCTTGTGTGAGGATGAAAGTAGTGCAAAAAACAAAAAAACAAAGGCTGAAACCACTGAAGCTGGAAAAACACAACAAAGTCTTGCAGGTAAAATTCAAACTTTAATGATTCTTCCTGTTACCTCGGCTAGGTGCTGTCAAGGTTTTTCCAGCTTCAGTGGTTTCAGCCTTTGTTTTTTCATTTTTTGCACTAGTGAGGATGGAAGTACTAAATAAACATCTTTTTTTATACTTTATATCTTGTTGGAAAGTTCTTCGAACTCTGTTTCTAGTGTTATTTTATTTGAAGGTTTGGTTTTACTATAACACTGCACTTGTGTTTTTATTCCTTTTTTTTAATTTCTCTTACCATGTTTCTTTAATGCTCACTTCTGATTCAAGTCAATAAATAATTTACAAGAAAAGATAGTGATATACAAAGGCTGTACTATTAAAATGCTGTCCTACAAGTATTTAGACCTACTTTAGGTTTTGGGAATAACTTTTGTTGAAGCTGTTTCACATGCACTAAAGAAACTAAGTACAAAACTTGTCTATTCTACAGAGTCAAATACTGTTATAATATTATAGTTGTTGTTGTTGTTTGTCTTTCGGCTTTTTCCCAGTAATGGGTCACCACAGCGGAACTCTGGTCCACTAATGATTGGCAGTAGATTTTTACGAACTACCGAGGTGCCAGCTCGACGCCCAACCTTCAACAAAGGCACGCCTATTTACGCACGCATGTCTTTCGAATGCTACCCAACTGCGAGGAGGACATGCAGACTCCACACAGAAGGCACTCCCAAGCCAAGACGAGAATCGAACGGGAGAACCTCTTGCTGTGAGGTAACAACACTACCGCCGTACCACTGCGGCACTTTGTTATAATATTATAGTAATGGGTGGTAAAAACAGTACTTTCAAAGTACAAACTGGCCCACATTAACAACATTCTGATAATATTAAAAAAATTGACAGCATGCATCACTTACTACTTATGTGAAGTATGACTTATCCTTGAAAAATAATTTAACTTAAATACACAATTTCCACAGTGCAAAGCATAGTGAGACCTAGATATGCAAATTCTTATGAAACAACTAGGATTTGACTTTACTCTAGACTGGAGATACCAAAAGATTTTTCTATGTGGTCAGCAGAGGCCAGGTCGGCAGATACAGATGAATATTTTTTTTCCTTTTATGGTGTGATCAGTGCAGAGTTTCAGTATTCTTGACCCAAGAAAGAACTGTTCATTCTTATAAACATATAAATTATTCATGTCATAAAATGTCCTAGATTTATTGTTTAATGAGATCTGTGACTAGTTTCACTTACTGCTCCTTTAAGCTGGCTTCAGAAAATGTGACTGTAAATTAAGTAATGATAAATGCATCTGAGATGATGCATTTTGTTTTGTAACAAACATTGTTCACTTTACTATGGAGTATCTTGGGTACTCTTTATTTCAAAATATGTCATTAGCAGTAATCTGTATCTGTGAACACATCTGCTCTGATCAGTGACTATAGATGGCAGTTGGAACAGAGGATCAAGGCTATGACCTGTTAATGTGCTACTTCTTGTGGTGCAGGGTTTGACTCTCTCTGCCTTCTTTTACCTATTGTTTCACCTTGAGCAAGCTGTTTAACGAGATAGTGCTTTGAGGTAATTGGGAATTTTGGTTAGGCTTCTTAATGCTCTCCTGGACTGCTTGCTTAGTAACTACCTATGCAAAGGTATGCAACTAGCTTTGTCAACTACAGAGCCACCATAATCTCTCACACCATTATTTGAAAGCAGACTTTTTCACCAGTAGGACTCAATTTATTACAGAGGGGGTGCTATGAACTGTGCAAAACTATTTCAAAATATGTTGCCATGCACATTAGCCATGACATCCTCTGCATACCTCTCATAAGTCAACAATATTATCTCATAGACTGTGATAATAATGCTGAGAATTTCTAAATATGCTCCACAGGCTGTAAATAGTAATTGACCATGCAAAACAAATGATTTCAATTGCTGGCGCAAGCATTAGTAAAGATACAGGCTGGCTTTACTCATTTTAGTTCAGAGAAAATAATTGGTGAAACACATGCTGACTGGTGGATAACAGTCATCACACCATATTATTTTTCACAGGGATCTATTCTACATCTGTAGTGATAATGGGCACATGAAGAAAATGAAGATATGGTGAGGTTATTTTAGAACTCATTGATGAATATAAAAGCTCTTGAAATATCACTGACCAACATTAATTCTGCAGCACAGCGATCCTGTGCAAAATAAAGTAAGTATAATTAGGAAGTTGACATTTCAGTATGGAATATTACATAACGATCAGCAGGTGCAGAATACTACATAACGATCAGCAGGTGCAGAATATTACATAACAATCAGCGGGTGCAGAATATTACATAACGATCAGCAGGTGCAGAATACTACATAACGATCAGCAGGTGCAGAATATTACATAACAATCAGCGGGTGCAGAATATTACATAACGATCAGCAGGTGCAGAATATTACATAACGATCAGCGGGTGCAGAATATTACATAATGAGCAGCAGGTGCAGAATATTACATAACGATCAGCGGGTGCAGAATATTACATAACGATCAGCGGGTGCAAAATATTACATAATGAGCAGCAGGTGCAGCATGCAAATATTTGTATTCATCAGATATTAAAATCAACTAACTTTAGTAACGGAAACAGATCTGACAAACATAAGCCAGTATCACACATGAACCAGTATACTCATCTTCAGTTACTGTCCATGAAGGAGGCAGTAGCCAAAAAATTAAGTTAATAACATAGATCAGATAGAATTCTGTTTTGTTCTGCTTTATGTTAACTATCAGGATAACAGAGCAATAGTCATAAGACAAAGCAGCATGACAAAGGAATTTTACTGTCTGACTGGTTTGTTAAAGTGTTGTATTATATGATGAAACATTATTTTCATGTGTCAGATCTAAACATGGCACTGTTACTCTGCAGTGCCAACACTGTACTGGAGGCTCATTAGCTAATCAACTGTCTGAATTTGCTCCGCCATTTTATATTTTAAGGTATAGTACTTGTCAAGGTATGCTTTGTCACAGCACACTGACTCTCCTCAGATATAATGAGACACATCAAGCAGTTAAATTTTGAAAAATACATAATCTGTTTTTTTCTAATACATTTTATACTGAATTACCATATGAGAAGCTGGTTTTACATAGTTGCATTTTATACCAAATAGGATCTAAAGGAATTGCACTTATTGTAATGAGTACAGATTACAGAACATGTATAGAGTAGAGAGTTCCCTAGCTGCTAACAAGTGATTTTTCACAGTGTCACAGTAGTAAAACACCTATTCATTTTGGAGAAATAAAACAATCTTATTTTTCATAACAGCATATCATGTTATACACATGGTGTTGAGGGAAGCAGCTGCATTTTTGGCAGCATCCAATATGTATACTGTACCCCTCATATAGCCTGAAATCTGCATGCTCAGGTTTTATATGGAGAGGTTGTTGGTGATGCCATTGAGAAAACTCTCCTTACTTTTTTTGGGGTGGGACTGCCAGTGAGTGGGCTTTTGCTTCTGAATAAGTATGGAGAGTTTCATGCAAGGTTCTGCACCATCAGAGAATGACTAGACTGGTGCAGATTTTACTATTGTATGTGTTGAGGTGCTGAATGTGTCTCACACCTAAGATTTGACAATCATGCCGAAAATAGCTGATGAAATGATGGGGTTTATAGTTCTTTTCATTAATCATGAGGAGACACCTAAGCTTCCTGACATACTTGTATTTGTGACAGTGGATTTAGACTAGAGGCTTTGCTGCACTTCTTGTAGTGGCCTACATGTCAACCAGAGCAATGGAGACCAGCACTTTAACTAAAGAAGAGCCTGCTGGGTGTTTGGAATATTCAGGAGAAGATAGGACTACTTCTGAACTGTAGGATGCCAAGGTGGAATTTGCAGAGTAAAGTGAACAGTTCGTGTTGTGCATACTCTTTGCACATCTGAATTTTGCTGCTGCTGTTTGTCTTTTCCCTCACTGCAGTTCACTGCATTTGTTTTGAAAAAAAAATGATGATGGTGATGTTAAAACATGGCAATTTTGGATAGCATTTCAGGTATTTTTTTATTTCATCTGCATTGTAGAAATGAGCATGAATTTAGTTTAGATTTGTACCGGTGAACGAGGAAATAATTTTCCTTGTTGGCTTAAAATAAATATTAATTAATGTCAGAACAACTGAACATTTATGATTTGGATGATTCATGGGAAGCTGAGATAGTGCTGGAAGTTAGATAATATAGTTCAATCTTTAACCAGTGCTGCTTTGTTGAGGAAGTCTTTTATTCTAGAGTGCTCATGTTTGTTTTCATTGTAAGGAATGAGGAAATAAGGTCATATTATCAGAGTAAATGTACATAGAGTCTGTTCATGGGTTTGGTATTGACTGATGACTAGGCACACTGATTCCTCACAGAAATAAAATCATTCATTGGTGACTCCACTGACTCCATACTATTGCTTGGTTTTGTTTATAATGTATTTGTTTATTTATTTATTGTTATTTTCAGAGGATATTTTGTATTATGCTGTCACTTAGAGGTGATTTACACATTATTGAAATGCCTGTGTAATTTACAACTCATTAATTTGCTATTAGGCTAACACCCTTTGTTTTACTTGATACAGATTTTCAGCTTTCTGTATTTTTCAGGATCTAATACAAATAATTGTATATGTATGTATATATGTGTGTGTGTGTGTGTGTATATATATATATATATATATATATATATATATATATATATATATATGTGTGTGTGTGTGTATATATTTTATATATATATATATATATATATATATATATATATATATATACACACACAAACACACACACACACACACACACTCAAACACACAGACATATAATGTATATGTGTACGTGGGTGGGTATTTGGCAGATGTTGTTGTGTCTTTCGGCTTTTCCCGGTTATTAGGGGTCGCCACATAATAAAAAAAAAAAATTGAACAAGTCACTGAGCATAACTGCTCAAAACTCTTATAAAAAACTCTTAGTTTTGTGTGTGTGTGTGTGTGTGTGTGGGGGGGGGGTATCAATTCCATGATTGCACTATAGTGGAGAAAGAACAAATGCTCAATTCCTACTGTTCCATAATCCCATACATAAAAAAGTTGGTTATGTGTAATTAGTTGAATTTTGATCAGCTTTAACAACTGTTTTTATGCTAAACCACCTGAACTCTCAAGCACAAGAACATAATGCACACACACACAAACACACACACACACACACATATATATATATATATATATATATATATATATATATATATACATACAACTGTATACCACTAAAAGCCTAAACTGGTCAGAATTACCCCATCAAATAACATATACACAGCTTCTTCCACCTATAAAATTATTCAGAACCCATCTGCTTATCCAACACGAAATAACATTTCACACAACTATGTTATGTAGTCGGCCATTATGATATAATAACTACAAACTCCTGTCTGTCCACAAACCTATCAAATCTGCTGGGCATTGTCTGTACTTGCACCATGCTGCTAAGGCCTGGAACTCCTTATCTTCATCCATCAGGTCAATACCCTCCCTCTCATCCTTCAAACCATTCTGAAAGACTTCCTAGACAAAAGCTGGCTCTGTTCTTGATCAGATAAACTACACCCCTAAATATGGGCAAATGCCTATTCATACCTTACATATCCTTACTCTCCCTTCTTCACTCACTTCCTTACTTTTGTTAGTTTCTCTCCCCTGGCTTTCTCTCAGTTCTTCTTGCAATTCTTATTTGTATTATACTAACTTACCTTTAATTTCTCTATAAACTGGCTAAAATTTCTCTAACTATTGAATCATCGTCATATAACTTGTATGTATTCCTAACCAATGGTTTTATATTATATTTAATTCGTTATAATTATTTAAACTGTATTTGTTTTTTGTATTACTTTTAAAATCTGCAAAATTATTATTCTTAAAATGTTTTGTAATATTTGAAGCTTTTCTCCTTGGGCCTCAACAGAAAATGAGCTCCTCTTCAGTTGAATGTTCCTGGCAATCAAGTGTCAATAAATACATAAATAAATAATTATATAATGATTGCTCATTATAGTTCAAAAACATGCACACTGACTGGTCAGCCAAACTGGCTTGCCCATTGTAAATCAAGCATTTACAGTCCATTCACTGAAGTACCATTCAGCAGCCAGATTTTTTTCAATTAGTATATGGTACAGAGGCATATGTTTCAACTATCGGTATTTTTGTATTATATTTTTGGTCTGAGGAATGAAATCAGTTAATAAAAAAAATAAATAAATAAAAACAGAGAAACTAGTGGTCTTAAAACTTCATTGATGAACTCAGTAGCAATAATTTCAAAAATCATGAAACCCAGGGATTGTTCCAAAGCAACAAGCATTTATTCATCACAGAGAAGTGATCCTCAGTAACAAAAAAATCAGAAATATTTTAACAATGTTCAGTATATCAGCTTTTTTATAATTAGAAGTGGGTGTGGAAAACATATGTATTGTTTAATTTTAAACCAGCCTATTCTTGGCAAACAATATAAACAGGGTTGTAAAAGTGCATTTTAAATCAGCAAGTACTCAACTCCGCACAATACTACTGCTAGACAACTATTAGGCTATCATGGCACTTAATTGTGCTCATATATTTGTTACATGATTTTATTATGTAAAACCACTAAGGAAACTGCAATTAAATGTCAGATAAACAGATGGTAAAATTTTATGAACACAGAATCACAACTCTCTCTGGTTTGTCCTCATAAACCTAAGCAAGTATTAATAAACTCTGAAAGTAGTTGTATCATATTTCTGCTTAATTCCAAACACTCATCTGTATAAATGCACAGATAGTACAAGATTTATCATACTTTTTCCTTTAGCAACAGTCTTGCATTACTGACCTGTCTTCAGTAGACCAAATGTATTAATTATTAAAAAATACATATGCCTCTGTGCAAATGCAGTATACTAAATGCATGTTTAACATTATATTTCTTTTACCTTATTACAGTGATGATAATGACTAAGATGTTTGTTATTGTGATGCTATACTAATGGGTAAATGTCATTATTCAGATTTATGTCCTACCGCTTGCCTATATCATTACCGAAACTAGTCCTGAAACAGTTCACTTATCCAGTTACAAATAAATAAAGAAAAATACACTTTTGCACAATAATTAAATGGATATTTGGTGACCCATTGAGTTCAGCTGTAAGTGCTATCAAGTGATAAGTTACAAACAATAATGGGAATAGTATGTTTTTGTGCCAGAGCTGTTATCCATTTAAAACTATGTATAAATTATGAATGCTCATTCTTTGATGCTCCCATCTTGCACATATTACCTTACATAACAGATGTAAAATGTATTTAAATATTTGGTCAGGGTCTAAAAGTTAATATTGAGCAAGTAAATTCCTTTATATATGTTGAGCAGTTCTCCTCTGCCTGTGTGATATTGTGGGGAATTGCCAGCTGTATCAGGAGAGGAGGGACAGTGCCTGTGTGGCATATGCCAGCATGGCTGGTTGAAGTTTTGTAAATAATCTTATATTGTTTGACTGTCACATTAATTTGTACAGATGCTTGTTCTGAAAATGTGTTTGTAAATGTTGCTTATGTTAAAAACATTCTGCAACAGAATCTTAAAGTTCTGAATGTGAAGTGTGTCAGAGTCAGTGACTAGATGCAATGTCATTCCATAACCAGCTGAAGGGCGGAACTCTAGCAGCAGCAGTTTGTTTTTGTCTTTCTTTGGATATAAAAGATCTATGTTAGTTGTCACAGTTCAGTAGTAATAGCTATTCAGTAGTTGTTAGTTGTACAATTCAGTGTGTGGAGAATCTCATCCTGCCTTGTGGAAGTGAAAATCGCAGCAGTACATCATGCCTTGCGAGATTTAGTGAGTTAACTAAGGACAGTTTCTCTTTAGTTTAGTTAGGAAAAGTAGCGTGAGATTAGTTTAGTAGTATTTCTTTTTCTGCATGTGAGATTCTGTCCAACTGTGTTATTTTATATTGCATATGACTGAAAACTCTGATGTTTATTGTAACTAAATATTAAGTATTTTCCTGTTTTCTGTTTTTTTTATCCATTATTAAATATTTTTATACCTTTTCATTGTGGCTGGTCTTTTGGTGAATCTTTTTAATATCTTGAGAGTACCTGTGCTTATTTCAGTCATGGCACTCTGAAAAGCTTTACTGCTTTGACACAGTATAATTGATTACCTCTTGTAAGAGCCTTAGAGTACTTGGCTGGTGGCAGCTACCCTGCAACCTGGAGAAAGGGGACACAGCTGGTGAATCTATGTTAACCTTTCCCAGGTGTGTACGTGTGTGTGTGTGAGATAAATCAGGTATTCAAGTGTGTGTAACAGATACTTTGAACTGAGACACAGTGCTCCATGGTGCACCTTGTTTGGGATCTGGAGAGACAGAGAGTTCAGACCTAGTGGAGTGTGTTACTTGTGTACTCCTGGGGGGAATTGTGTTGAATGCAGAGAGCTGCATTTGAAATATTGTGTGAATTCATTCCTGTTCTTAGTGACCACCTCTCACCAATGTCAGTGGTGAGGATTGGGGCTCCTTTATTACTGGCCTGGGGTAAAGAGAGGCCATCACATATTGGTGTCAGAGCAGTGGGATTGGTTGAACTTCAGTAGCCTGTAAGCAATTTTCACTGAAGGTGTGTGTACTCTCAACAGCTACGGGGTAAACAATCAGAGTTTCAGTGTCACAACAGTTTTATTTACCTTTGTTAGTTTAGTCAGGAAAAGCAGGGAAAGATGTCAGCAGAAGACTATAGCAAGCTGACAAAGAACCAGTTGGCCAAGGTGTGCTAATCCAGGGGACTGGTGCATGCCAACCTGACAAAAGAGGATATGATGTCAGCCTTAATCACAGATGCAGCAGGGTCCAGCAACCAGGGAGATAGCCAGTCTGATGATGGGGATGTGCAGCCTTCGGAAACAGGACAGCTCATCTTTTCCTCATTGGTAAAGGAGCAGGCCATGCCTGAATAGCTTCCGCCTTAGCAAGTTCTGGCCTAATCTTACCACTCTCCAGTCTATTCCCAGGTAAGAGACCTCTGCCATACCCACCTGACACTTACTGGGCTTAATGGTCAACCCTGCCCTTTGCAGTCTGCCCAGGACCTCCCTGACATGCTGAAGCGTCATTATGTTAACATAGTACAATTTGTGATCTTGCCTCCTGCCTAGCAGGTTTACCATGTAATTAACAATACTGACCTTACTTAACACTTTGAAGGATCCCTGCCAAGCTGTCTGCAGCTTATTGTGTCTGACAGGAATAAGCACTATAACCTTTGGTCCCACAGCATGCTCTCTGTCTCAAGCCTTCATTTCACACCAAACCTTTTTCTGCTGTTGAGCTGCTGCCAGGTTCTCCTGGGCCAGGACCAAGACCTCCCAAAACCTTGTCCTGAGGTTTAGGACATATGCCACAACAGACTCCTTGTGGGGCTCTCAGTCACCCTCCCAGTCATCCTGAATCAAATCTAAAGGCCCCCTCACCCTATGCCCATACAGTAATTCAAAGGGTGAAAAACCTGTGGATTCGTGGGGCAACTGTCTGTAAACAAACAGATGGGGCAGATATTTGCCCCACTCCCTCTTAAACTGGTCTGCAAATGTCCATAGCATGGTCTTTGGTGTAGAGTTTAACCTCTCCATAAGACCATTAGTTTGGGAATAGTAGGGGGTGGTCTTTAGGTGCTTCACCCCACAGTGCTTCCACAGATAAGCCATTAGGTCTGACATGAAATTGGCACCTCTGTCAGTTAGTATTTCTTTTGGGAAACCTGCGCTGCTGAAAATCTCTAACAAAGCATTTGCCTCAAACGAGCACTGGCTTAGGGTATCTGGTAGCATAATCTACTACCTAGTGGTAGGAATATACTTTTCCTCTATGGAACTTGAGGTACTCACAGGCCCCACAATACCCATAGCTACCCTCTGAAATTGCTCCTCAATCACAGGCAAAGCCATCAAAGGAGCCTTGACCTTGTCTCCTGCTTTGTCTACCTTTTGGCAATGCTTACATGTCCTGCAGTACCCTGTTACATCCCTGGAAATCCCAGGCCAATAAAAGTTCTGCATAATATGTCTTTGTATGCTTTATGCCCTAATGAACAGCAAAGTGAATATCATGCGCTATGGCTAGAAGTGCCAGATGGTAGGCTCTGGGCACTACCAACTGCTGTATTCTCTCATTCTCTAGCCCTTCCTGAGGAGTCCACTCTCTGTACAGTAACCCTTTGTCCCAGTATAAAGATTCCCCTTTTCATTGACAATCAAGTACCTCACTGGCTACCTCCCTTAAGCCCTGTAATGTAGGGTCTGAGAGCTGAGCCTGTCTCAACTCTCTTTGTAATCCTTCCCAGCTCCCCTTCCACAGGAAGTCTGGTGTCCTCTGACAGCAGTGCCTCACTATCAGCCTGGGTACTGCTACTCGCCTCTATCCTTGCAGTCACTCTGTCCAATGGAACATCCATACTCACAAGCAGCTGAGGTTCATCTTCAGTCACACTGCTACAGGGTAGCTCCCTCTCTGATCTAACCACATCACCAGTCCTGGCTTCAAGTATGTAGTCT
Source organism: Protopterus annectens (assembly GCF_019279795.1). Taxonomy (NCBI): domain Eukaryota; kingdom Metazoa; phylum Chordata; order Ceratodontiformes; family Protopteridae; genus Protopterus; species Protopterus annectens. The sequence continues at coordinate 735,768,935 of NC_056743.1, forward strand.
GTCTGTTTGCCCGTCAGGCTACCAGACCCACATGCTTGTCTCCAAGCCTGAATGCATGTAACTGCATGCACACAAGGTACTGCATTATCATTCCCTATTAGGACATCTGCAGGGATATCCTCAAATGCACCTACTTTCTTGCTTCTTTTTCCCCCCTCCCAGTCAAAGTGAACCCTAGCCAATGGTATTTGGAATGGGGTCCCTCCTACAGCTCTGACTAGAGCAGACTACCCAAGCAAATAGTGCTCATCTTTAACCATTGCAGGCTTCACAATGGTTAGGTCAGAGGCTGTGTCTCTCTTAGCAGTGGCCTGTTTCCCATCTACTAAGGTACGACATAACATATTTTGGTAGTTTGGTACCCTTGTTCTCTGCAGACAACTTACTGCTGGGATTCTGTCATTCCCACTTACTGGCTCTCCCACCTTTTGTTCCACAACTTGCCTCTGTGGACATTTATGTGCTACATGGCCCCATTGATTGCATTTAAAACATTTAACCCTTGATCCTGGCTGTGTATCTGAACTACTGCCTTCCCCTGTTACTGGTGGATTCTGTTGGGGAGGTTTAGGCTGCCCGCCATGGGTTCCCTTAGACCCATGTGCAGCACTGGGTATCCTTTTCCTGTGTAGTGATGCCCTGCTTGCTAGGTATAAGTGTCCCTTTTTCCCCAACTCCTCTGCGGTCCTGCATTCCCTATATGATAACCAGATTCTCATGTCCTCAGGAAAAGTGCTAAAGTTTTGTTCTTTCACCAAAAGGTCTGCCAGCCCTTCAAAAGTGGTGACCTGACACATAACCACTCGCCCACCTATGAAAATAAGTGCTTAGTTCAGCAATATATTCATGCACACTTTCATCTGCCTTGTGTCTATGCTCACAAAATCTTCTTCTATAAGCTTCAGGTGTTAACTTGAAACACTCTAATAAACAATTTTTAACAGTATTATAATTTAAGCAATCAGTATCAGACAATTTAGAAATAGCAGTTACAGCTTACCATGGAGTAATGGGGTCAGGAACCATACCCAGAGCCCTAGATCACATTATACTGTTTACATACCCTTTCAAACATATGAAAAAAAATGAAAATTATCACCCTCTGTAAATTGTGGAAGAAATTTACTGCCCTTTGTTGCTTCTGGGGGTCAGTTATTCCCTTCCCTATTACTTCCATGACCCTGGTAAAGAGTTAGCATCTCCTTTTCATGTTGCCACTGCCTCACATTTTCCTAAGCTTCTAGACATCTCAGTCTCTCTGCTGCTTCTGTTTCAACCTCCAAGTGCTGCTGTCTCTCTGCTATTCTATTTTCAAATGTTTGGCCTCCAGTTCAAGTCTCTCTAACTCCAGATGGATTTTAAGTCCTCTGTGGAAAGGTTGAACTGTCCATTTTCTGAGAGCTGTACATCCCCAAGGCCAGTCTGGTTGTCCTTCTGGTTGCTGGTTTGTGATGCAGCTGTGACTAAGGCTGCAATAATTTCTGCTTTAATCAGGTTGGCATGCACCAATCCTTTGTTCTGGCACATCTCAGCCAACTGGCTCCTTGTCAGCTTGCCATACTCCTCTGCTGATATCTTTGCCTGCTCTACCTGACTAAATAAGCTAACAAAAACTAAATAAAACTATTGTGATGTGAAATGTTCACTGTGTGGCTGACTGACAGTACATTATCTTCAGTGACCACTGTTTACAGGCCACAGGAATTCAATATCCACACCACTGAATCCCAATATGTGGATATCCTATCACTGCTCACCAATAAATGGGACAACCCGCCACTGGTCCAGTAATCAAGGCACCTCAATCCTCATCACTGGCACCAGTGGGGGATGCACATTGGAAGGATGACAGGTATAGGCACAATATTTCCAGATGCAGCTCTCTGCATCAAGTGCAATTTCCCTTAAGAGTATACAGGGACCACAGTCAGTCCGGGGCTGGTTTCTCCATCTTTTTCCAGATCCTCAGTAAGACTCCCCACTAGTGCAGCTATAGAATTGTGATCTCAGCTAAGTGGTCAAGCCAAGACGTCCACCATCCTGTCTGTCCAACCAGTGCTTCATGTGCCTGCCTAAGTAGCTGACATACACACTTTGAGGTTTGTTTTACACGCACATGTGTGCACGCGCACACACACACACACACACACACACACACACACACACACACACACACACACACACACACACACTGCTGGGAAAGGCTAGTACAGGATTACTAGCTATGCCCCCTTTTTCCTAGACTATAACGTAGTTATGACTGCCACCAACCAACTCTTTATCAGCTACTTTAAGGCCCTTAATAAAGGGTGTCCAAGCTTACTGTGCAATGTTACTATCAATACAAATGGTAGTTTGACCAAGAACAAGGCTATTAGGTGTGGCCCACAGTATCACCAAATAAATATGCAAGCACTCTCAGAACTTAAAGATCTATAGACAGATCAGCCACAATGAAAGGTTTAAATATATTTAATAATAAATAATAAAAGAACAAAAAAAATACTCAGTATGTGTTTACAGTGATAGAGTTAAAAATCATAGGAAATATTTAAAACAACATTGCAGGACAGTCTCAAATAAATAAATAAAGAAAACTATCTAAAATAAACTTTGCTATATAGCTGACTATATTTAAGACAATTACTATACCCTAGTACACTTAATTAGAGCAGCAAGGCTGATGAGTGGTGAATAGATCCAGCAAGGCTGATGAGTGGTGAATAGATCTTGTCAGGTCCAAGACAGAATACGGAATGCAGTTTCTCTCTCAGAGACTTCTTAAATTAATATTCCAAATATTACTGCTGGGGTAACTTTCAGAATGACACAAATTCTTATCATATGACTCTTGTCATATGGCGTCACCTTAAGAGATGATTTTGATTGGACACACCCTCACATTTAATGACAAACCAACAGAAAAAGAACAGATCTGAAGAAGGCTTTATGTTGAAAGCGCTCATCTTTGTTCATTTTTTTACATTTTTAAGTAACAAGTTGTATTAAATAAAAACTCTGATGTGGCATCACTCTCTTATTTTATTTACACATCACCTGTGAAAATACATAGACAAGGGCTTTTCCTCAGATCTTTGCAGATCATTGAAGTCATAAAACAATAAAACACTTCCAAGAAAACTTCTCAGCACTGACATTGCGTCTGCTGCTGCACTGAAACAGAAAGATAACATCTTTCTTATGGCTTAGCCATAAAGTAATTTAATTTCAGCGATTTTTCTGAAGTTTTGCAAGTTAACCTCCTGTATTCCAGTTTCCCCTGTCAAAATAAATACATGTAAACAGTTGCAATAGTGTATGTACATTTCTGTTCTATTCCAGTAGGGTACGTTGTGGATACATTTCAAGCAGCACTTTGTAAAACACCGTTTCAGCACACGTCTGTGCAAACCACCTTGTATACAGCTCTATTACATTTGCAACACATACATCATATATGACTCATTGATAATTCACAAATGACATATAATTATTTACAAAATTCCAGATAGCTGTGCTGGAAGTATCTCCCTTTGTCATAGACCAGTTTACCTCAATGATGTATGGTAAGTCCAGAATGCTGCCTCAAGTAATACCCAGTACTTGCCATACCCAAATAATATTTATATTGCACAGCTGCAGAAAAGATTTATAATCCGAGTCCACTTTAGAAATGAGCCCACTGTCCTCCATTGCAGTGTTATTAAAAGTCACTGAAGCTTACAAAATCATTTTGTACACACACACACACACACACACACACACACACACACATAAACACAACATTTTTTAGAAGAGTAGTATTAAATGATAGTTCCCCACTTTCAACACTCTTCCCTAATTCATGGTAACACTGCCACTAACTTGACTTCCCTGGCAAACCAAGATCACTAATTACTGTTTACATGTAAAATAACCTATCCTATAAATATCTAAATTGTAGGACTTGGCTTTGAGTATCCATTCTTTAAAAGGCATTTCAATGTAAAACCCTTGGGTTCATAAATAAAAAAAAATCTTTAACTCCTACAAGCATCAACAGCACTGATATCAGAAAAAAAGAAGTTGCAGAGTTCCACGACAAGAGTATAACACTTCAATAAATAAAATAACAAAAGCATTGAAAGTTTTTTAAACACTTGTGTTTTATTCATACTATATTTACATTCCCTTAAATTAACAAGATATACTAATTGCTTTTAATGCATTAATAATCAATGTTCTTTTTGTATATAATGTACTGCAGTTGTGTCATTTTGTAGCAGTCTGAAGAAGTGATCTGGGCAGATTGTGAAAGCGCTCACTTTTGTTATTTTATTTATTAAAGTGTCATACTCTTGTTGTGGAACTCTGCAACTTCTTTTTTTCTGATATTTATGCTGGTGTTATTGCTCGAGTTTACTCAGTACTCACTCTATTGTTGTTGTTCATCAACAGCACTGAACTAAATAAAGCATTTCACTTCAAAAGAAGAATTATAGAACATTATTTCACAGCGGTCTCAATCTTGAGGTTAATTTGTTGAACTAGGCAAGTTTGTTTTTGGTGTTTAAATTTAAAAATAAGTCAGGTCATAATATTAGACTTGTATGTAAAAAGTAGGTAATGTTAAGAAGTTTTCTTTAAGTTGATTATTTATCATGTCAAATTGTACTTAGAATTGATGTTTTTCACTTTAAATGTGTAATTGGTTAAAAAGGGGTTTTATGTGTATAAAAGAATGGCTGCTGTTGATGCACATTTATCCGTTGAAGGCGAATGGCCGAGGTACCCGTGGTATACATGACTTGCATTAAATAACTTTAACAGCCTTTACCTGCTGTTTTTTCTGTTCCATTTTTGTTGTTTTTTTGTATTTTGTTTGATATCTGTTTTCATTATGTCATTGGAAGGAGCAGAGACTATGCCAGGTATCTTTAAAACCCCAGCAGATGTTAACAGACTGATGTTTACTGAATTAATGAAGGAGCGTGAAGCTAAATATGCTGATCAAGATGTGTGGTCCTTGACTGGTGTTTTAGACCACAATGTGCAGTTTTTGCAGCTTGAATGTCTCATGGTAAAGGAAATGAACTTATTTTATGACACTAAATTACTTGAAAAATACTTGAATTTAAATGTGACTCCTAGGGGTCTCAGGGTGGATAAATTGCCTGCGTGGGAGTTTGGTGAGGAGCAGCAGAACTTATTACAGTAATGGAGACAGGTGTCGCTTGATTGTACGCTGGGGTGGATTTGTGTTCTTGTCAAATGACACCTATGAAACGGTGGGAAATTGCAGCACCAGATTATTGAACTATAAGAGAAGCTGAATGGTTCACTTTTGTGTGAAAACTTTTCTAAACAGATGAAATTAAGACCAAACTGGAAGAGCATGAACATTTTGTGGTTGAAAGAAAAAAGAAAAAATACTTTGTGATTTAAAGGATTTTCAGAGCAGTTCTGTTTATGGTTGGCAATGTTCTCAATGTAGGGGCCGGTCTAAAGGGAACATGAAGTTTAATTCCACCTAGTCTGCAGTATGTGACTCTTTAGTGTCTTCACTTGACATTACTTTAAAAAAAAAGCATTTCCTTTGAAACTATTGAAGGGGAATTGTTGTCTGGTTCCTTGTATGCAGTAGAGACTGAAACAAGTTAATCTACCTCTTGTGTACAGCAGGGAAAGGGCAAACTAAATCATTACAAGGGGGAAAAGGAACGTTAAGATGTTCCAGGACCAAAAAGCAGTTGGCGTCTTGTGGGTTGGGACTGGAAGAGACTTTTATTTCTTTATTGGACTTTAATTCTTTACAGCATGTAATTGTGTGTAATGTAAATCTCCCTACTAATTATCATCTAAAAATTAATTTGTCTGATTTAGAATTGGATGATGTGGCAATTAATTTGTTATCTAAGGGGACAAAGTTTGTTCCCGTGAAAATACCAACACTTGCTGATTTATTAATAGAAGTAAAAAGTTTTTTGTAGAAAATTGCATCTTATTGTTTATTATGATGGCAAAAAAATCACTACTGAGGCTGATGTTATTGCTGAGGATGATCCACTGTTAAATGTTTCTATTTATGATGACTGTTTTTTTTTGAAACAGAGAGTAATGGTGATGAAATATGCGAAGAAGAATTTGAGACTGGATATGGTAAACTCCCTGTCCCTAATCTACCTCTGTTGAGTAAATTTATGTCACATAAGTTGTCCCATGCTATTTTGTTTGACGAAAATTTTACTTAAGAAAGTTCAGCATGAATACTTCAAATTTGTTAGGAATGTTAAACAATATAATATTTGTATGGAAGAATGGGAAACGCTGAACAGGTTAAGAAGCAAGGTAACAGATTTTGTTTTCAAGCAAGCAGGCAAGGCGGGGGGCACCTGGGTGGTTATGTCTAGATCAAAATACAATTAAATGGTGTATAAGCTATTATCGGTTAAAGATATTTTAGAGAGGGGGGGAGGTTGGGTTTTCTAACCAAGGAAAATGTTAAAAAGTTGCATATTGAAAAAACAAAAAGCATGTGACCCCACCTTTTATGCACTACCAAAATTGCATAAAGATCTGATGAACCCACCATGGAAACCGTTAGTCTCAGGCATGGGTTCTTATCTACAAAATGTAGGAATATTCTTGGATTCTATATTGAAAAAATATTTAAGGAGGATTCCTGTATATGTGGCAAATACTGAGGAACTTTGTAAAGAAGTTAAAAAGTGGTATGGCATGGTGATAATTACTGAGTGGTTGTTGATGTTAACTCATTGTACACAAATATACAGTTAAAATGGGGTTTGGAAGCTATTTGGGACATGTTGGGTGATGGTCCTAGAACTGCATTTGTAGTGAGGCTCCTTGAATTTTGTTTGACTCATAACTATTTTAGATTTGAGAATATTTTCCTTCAACTAAAGGGAACAGCAATGGGGGCTTCTTATGCCCCTACCTATGCTATTTTGTACATGGGCTATTTTGAAAGGAAATCTATTTACAGTTCTGACTTTTACAAAAAACATGTGTTGTTCAAGCGATTTATTGATGAACTTTTTTTATGTAAGGGGGACCCTAAAGAGTTTGATTTATTTTTTTCTGATTTAAACACTAATGGGCATAATTTGAGCTTTTCTGTGTTGAAAGGGGAATCTAATATTGAATTTTTAGATGTTGAGTTCTATGTGGACATGATGAATAATATCCAGTCCAAGCCTTTTAGGAAAGTTACTACAATAAACAATGTTTTACATGCAGATAGCATGCATCCTCCCCATTTGCTCAAGTCTTTGCCCCTGGGTGAATTCAAATGCATTGCTCAAAATACCTCAGAGGAAAGTTATAGAAAGGAATTTCTTTTGGAAGTTAAAAAATAGGCATCATGAGAGAGACTATAATGAAATTTGCTTACAACATGCCCTGGATGAAGTTTTGTTTGGTAAATCTAATGCTAGAAAAATGACATTTAGAAATAATGTTATAACTGATGGCTTTGCAAGAGAGAGGTTTTCTTTGTTTCCAAGTTCTCTGATTTTTTTGAGACCATGAGAAGGATCATCTTGGATTTATGGCATGTTGTAGCTGAAGATGTAAATGGAGGGAAGTTATTCACTAGGTTTCTTAAGTTTTCTTACAGGCGATATGCTAATTTGAAAGAATTATTGAATATGGGCTATTATGGTAGTTCACATGAATTTTTTGGGTGTGTTTGATTGTGGTCACTGTAGGGTCTGTACATATATTAGGAATATTTCGGGTGAACATATCAGTGGTAAAAATTTGTATGTAAAGGTAGATTTAATTATAATTCATGTGGGGTAGTCTATGCAGTGGGTTGCAGGTGTGCTAATACCAAGTGGTATATAGGACAAACCAAGAGAGCTATAAAAGTGAGAATTATGGAACATTCAAAGGACATTTGCAATGGTAATATGAGGAGCCAAGTAGCAGAACATTTTGTTAACATACATAAAGGTAATTTGTCATCCTTTTTCTTTAGTGCTCTTGCCCAGCATGTTTTATATGGGGGGGGGGGGGTGTTGTGAAGAAACTGTTGGCATTGGAAAGTAAATTTATAGAACATTATTCCCCAGGGGTCTCAATCTTGAGGTTAATTTGGTGAACTAGGCCATTCTGTTTTCGGTGTTTAAATTTAAAAACAAGTTAGGTCATAATATTAGACTTGTATGTAAAAAGTAGACAATGTTAAGAAGTTTTTTAAAAGTTGAATATTTATCATGCCAAATTGTAATTAGAACTGATGTTTTTCACTTTAAATGTGTAATTGGTTAATTAGGGGTTTTATGGGTATAAAAGAATGGCTGTTGTTGATGCACATTTATCCATTGAAAGCGAATGGCTGAGGTACCAGTGATGTACATGAATTGCATTAGAAAACTTTAATAGCCTTTACCTGCTGTTTTTTCTGCTCCATTATTGTTGTTTTTTTGTGTTTTGTTTTATATTTGTTTTTATTATTTCAATGTAAAACCCTTAGGTTCATAAATAAAAAAAATCTTTAACTCCTACAAGCATCAACAGCACTGAACTAAATAAAGCATTTCACCTCAAAAGTAAATATGCAAACGATGAATTATACAAATAAAATTTAAAATAAAAACAAAATAAAAAAAATTAAAATAATCTGAGCAAAAATATGGCAGATAACCTCTATCTATCAGCCAGTCTAGATCCTAATTAAGTATATTGTTCCCAATTTTTCACTAGCTAACTATATAAGTAGCAGTCTCTTTCCTCCCTGTCCCCCTCTATCTCTGTTTAAATGAGTTCAAGGCATATTTTCCTATGTGGTTTCAATTCTGAATTCTGAAAGATGTTTTCTTTCTGTACTTAAGTACCTCTGGAGGGAGGTCCAAATACAGTAGCATTGTCAAGAACTATAAAAGCTTCATGCACAGATGGTGTATGCGCAGTAGAATTAATGTCACTTTCAAACTAGAGCATATGCATGCATTAACAAATGCATAATCTTCACACATCCTTTAAATATTAAATAATTAGGCTTGCTGCGTGGAATAGAAGGATGGAATCCTGATGGTGATCCATGCTAACAGAGTATGATTAATGCTCCTTGCAGTGCAGGATCCAGGCAGAGGGAGGCAGAAATAAAGCAGAAAAAGCTGGACTTGGATGCACTTGAAGGCAGACAGTGTGGTGAGATGTACTTTGTGAAGACTGCAGAATTCACTGCTCATTGCATGTTGGGAGGTGCAAGCTGCTTGGAGAAAATACTCCATGGAGAAGTGAGAGGTTTCTGTCACAGACAGCCTAGTGCATGTCTTCTCCCTGGCACCTCACTGAATGTGGACACAGAGCCATGAGAAAAAAAGGAAAAATTTGAACCATCCCCGATGGTTGTTTCAGTAACAGCCCCTATCAGATGGCCTTCACCTGATGATGAGAATGAATGGGCTGATAGACAAAGAAAGGAACTGGTGGTTGGCAGTCAGTAGGAGCAAAAAATTGCAAGAATAAGAGTAAGAGATGAGAACACTGAACCATTACTTTACCGAATGATCACACTACCAAATTTTTAAAAGTGTAAGTATGCAGATGGCCAACATGGGATGAGGAAACACATGGCAGTATGTCAAATCCACCCACGTGGGGGGCTGCACTCCCACCCCCCCAACTCTGGGATATCTCATTACAATGGGGGAAATTGTCTTGTAGTTGCATGCTCTGTGGTTATGACTCAAAGCATGCACAGTTGCATGTCAACTTTTTTCTATTAGCAATGTCAAGGTTTGTTTGTTTAGACCTTTCTAAGTACATACACACACACACACACACAAATATATTTATAAAGATTAATTTTATAAAACTTATATCAACTATCAAGGGAAAGAGATCAATCTGATTGCTAACTACATGTACATTAAGAATTCACAACATGGAAGAAAAGTATTGTAGACCACCTTGCCTTCACATTCAATCACAAATCCCTTCCCTCACAGACTTTTAATTTTCATTAGCAGACATTTTTCTCACCACTAAATTCTGATTTTGTTGATACCATGGGATAGGGAGAATGAGCCCTGTCTAAGGCCCAGGTAACTGGGGTTCAAATAGAAGCCAAAGTGCCAGAGAAGACAATGCAGGGGCTGTGACTGCTTGCCTCTATTTCAGATGTGGGACACTGATGACATGCCAGGAAGAAATCCCAGAACTAAGAACTGGAACCACACTAGAATGCTGATTAAACATGAACAAATACACCTAACCCTTCCCAAGATTAACATTCTAAGCTCATATTTTCTACATACCATTTATGGACCACTTCTATCTGAACTATACAGCTGTAATTGTGCAACTTGTATCACAAATGTCAGAACATAGTAATATGTCAGGTATAGTGTGATATAAATAGACAGTGGCAATGAATTTTCCTGTCTCCCACCACGGTATATTGAACCATACCCTCTCAATAACCTGTTGGTCTCTCAGTTATGAAAATATGAATAATAATCCCTTGGAGTCAGCAACACTATGCTGCAGTTTTTCTATGAGACTTTAGTGACCAGTGTTATCTTCTTTGCAGTGAGCACAAACTCCCCCTGGAGTTCCTTGCTCCCCATTGGCCATTTTTTTCAATTATAAAGAAATTCCCAATACTATTCTAGCATGTCCAAAGGTCAGTTGTCAATCTCCTCTCCAGTCCAGCTGGTGAATCTGGGAATCTTGAGGCAATGTTACAACTGCCTCATGTACACAGACAACCCTCTCCTCCTCCCAACAAATTCCAACACATGTGAGAGATGTAACTATATAGCCAAACTGGAGGCTAAGCTCTCTCAACTCAGTACCGGCATAATCAGTCAGGAGGAGAAGGAAACCACACTCACTAAAATTCCAGTCTCACATAGACCTACCACGACAGCAAACCAAACACATAAACACACAAACACATACTTGGAGGCTCTAAATAAAAATCTGCCTAAGCAGCAGAGACCTCCAAAGCAGACACCCAAGCAACCGCTACCCCAAAACAAAACACGTGCAACACATAGCTCACAAAACCAGTGTGTCGAACAGTCACAGCCCTTAAGGCTAAACAACACACCTGATACACTTGTAATAGGTGACTCTATCATCAGGCACACTGACGTCCCACTCACCAGGCTGAACAAGGAGAAGGTCACGGTGAGCTGCCTGTCGGGCGCTAGGATCCGCCACATAATACAAGCACCCAGGTCACTCCAAGGCAAGTACAAATATGACTCAGTCATTGTCCATGCTGGTGTGAATAACCTGAGACGTACCTCCCTGGACTACATGAAAAGAGACATAGAGGAGCTCTCTGAGCATGTAGCCCAGGCCGGTATGACCCTGACCTTGAGTAGCATCTTACCCTCACCAAGAATAATGCCACAGTATGAAGACAACATTATCAATTTCAACAATTGGCTTAAGTATTGGTGTCATTCAAAGGGGATCCAATGCCTGTCAGCCTGGGATGACATGCTCGACAAGCCACGATGCTTTGCTAGGGACGGCTTGCACCTGTCACCCCTGGGCTTTCGGATATTGGCAAAGGCTCTTGCTACCCCCATAGTGCCTTTTTAGGCAAGGCTCAAAAGACAAACCCACCTCCATAGGTATCACAAGGGATAAGAAACTAAGAGTAATGCTACTCAACGCCAGAAGTCTAAACCTCAAGATGCACGCACTCGAAACTCTCCTTAGCATGGAGAACATCAATATCTGTGCAGTAACAGAAACCTGGTTCAAGGCTCTCGAGAGTACCCCAGCACTACCAGGTTATACCTCATACCATGCTTTTTGGCCCCAAAACTTGTACCGAACCACAAAAGGAGGGGGAGTATCAATATTCGTCAAAGATACCCACACCTCCAGGTTGGTGGCACAGCATGAAGCATCAGAGACTATCCATGTGCAACTAACAGTGGGTAAAACTGCCTTCCAGTTTATAGCCTGCTACAGACCACCCTCCCAAACCCAGGAACCCCACTCGGCCTTCCTGAGAACACTGGAAAATATGAAGGTCTCTCCAAACACCATTATATTGGGTGACTTCAACTACCCAACCATAGACTGGGAGCATTACTCTAGCTCCAACACCCTAGCCCAAAGGTTCCTAGAATTTATAAACTCAAATGCTATGTAACAACTTGTTACCACTCCCACAAGAGGGGAAAACATACTGGACCTGATCATCACCAACATGGGGACTCTATGCTCCAGACCAGAAGTGTATCCCTCACTGGTAAGATCAGACCATAAACTAATCTCGCTGGATATTCACATCCCGACCCCACTCCATGCCCAGAAAACCACAGTGAAAAACTTCTCTAAAGCAAATTTCACACTCCTCAAAACCGAGGTGGAATCCTTCAAAGCCCCCAGGCCTGTGGATAATACGGCCCAGACCGCAAAATCCTTTATAAACATATTCTATGAACACCTTCAGGAATGCATGGATCATGCAATCCCAAATAAAACCAAGACCCAGTCCTCCAAAGGCAGACGTCCTGTCTGGTGGACCCCAGCCATAAACAAACTATACAATAGAAGGAGGAAGCTACTACATGATAGAGCAAAATCCCAAAAAGGGAAGGCATCTCTGATCCGTATTAGCAAAAAACTACGGGCACTCATAAAACCATCTAAGGCCAGCTTCGAGAGAAAAATTGCACAGGACACTAAGGATAATCACAAGGCTTTCTTTAGTTATGTTAGGAACCTGGGTGGGAATTCCCAGATATGCTCAGAATTAGTCCAAAATGACAAAAAATACACCGAACCCACAGACATTGCCAACATCCTAGCCGACAGGTTCAGCACAAACTTCTCCCCCCCCCTCCCCACCAAAAGGGCTAATATCTATCCCAGCAGAGTGCTGCCCCCCCTGACATCTCAGATGCTCAGGTAAGAGCTGCCCTCTCCAAAGCAAGAAACACAGCATCAATGAGACCAGACGGTGTCCCGGGCTGCGTCCTACATGAACTCCAAGAAGAGCTAAACCCAAACCTAAAACTACTGTTCAATCTCAGCCTTACTACAGGATATGTACCCAAAGAGTGGCGTACAGCAACAGTGGTCCCTCTCCAAAAAGGTGGTACCTCAACGGATCCTGGAAACTATCGCCCCATAAGTCTCACTAGCTTGGTCTGCAAAGCTATGGAAAGGATCATCATGGATCTTATAAATAAAGATTTTGGGGACCTACAGACACTGGATCCTACCCAGTTCGGCTTTGTTAAGGGCAGATCCTGCCTCTTAAACCTGGTCGATTTCTTTGAAACAGTCACCGAGGCCATTGACAAGGGAAAGGTGGTCCACACAGCCTACCTGGACCTCGCAAAAGCCTTCGATACAATACCCCACTCGGGAATTATAGATAAGCTCACCAGCTTAAATATAAACCCTTATGTCACTAGATGGGTTGCAAACTGGCTCAAGGACAGAACCCACATGGTTAGAATAGCTGGAGCCATGTCAGACTCCAAACCAGTTACAAGTGGCGTCCCACAAGGCTCAGTCCTGGGACCTCTCTTGTTCGGTATATATTTCTCGGAGGTACAGGCCAACATGGAAGGACTGTGGCTGACCAAGTTCGCAGATGACTGCAAACTGGGTGCCATAATAGACTCTCCAGCCAACACAAGCATCCTCCAAAAGGGCCTCAGAGAAACGGGCAACTGGTGCCAGAGCCATGGCCTCAAGCTAAACACCAAAAAGTGTATAGTCATCCCCTTTGGCAAAAACAAAGTGCCCACAAATTACCACATAGGTGGTAATCCATTAAGTACAGAAGAAGTAATTAGGGACCTGGGGACCCAAGTTGATAGCAATCTCTCATTTGACAACCACGTGGCCAAAGTGGTTAGAAAACATTTTATATAGCCCACCTAATCATGAAGGGATTCACATCTAGATCAGGGGAGGTCATCGTGCCTCTTTACTCATCCCTCATCAGGCCCATAATTGAGTACAATGCCCCTTTTGGGATGTACCTTACCAGACACCTGCAGCAACTGGAAAGACCCCAAAAGTACCTCACCAAGAGGATCAAGGGGCTCAAACAGATGCCTTATGCTGCCCGGTTAAAGAAACTCCAGCTCTACTCAGTGGCATACCGCCTGCTCAGAGGTGATCTGTGCCTGACGTATAAAGCCATGTCCAACCCGGAATTAATGGACATGCTGCACCTCAGAAAATCCAAATTCCATTGAGCTACACGCTCGAGGGACTTGAACCTCAGTACTGAAATAAATAGGGCATGCTGGAGGGACAGATTCATAACCCAGAGACTCCCTTCACTCTGGAATAAAATCCCAGTCCAGGTTGGGCAGAGTCCCTTATTGACTCTCTTCAAGAGGAATCTTGATGAGTGGACGGGAGATCGTAGGTTTACCCCGGGTATCACTTCTGTGTCACTGTTAGACAGAGGCACAGTATACTAACCTCGAAAAAGGGCATAGCAAAATTAATTTAAAATGGGTGGTGAAAGCCATACACACTCTGGCTAGGCTTATAAATGCCCTAGGGCAGATAGCCTAGTATGAACCTATGAACCTATGTTGGGGTAGTAGCATAAAGAAGGCTGAGGCAAACAGACTCAATAAATTGGTAAGGAAGGCTAGCTTAGTAGTTGGAGAAGAACTGGACACTAAAGTCCATCATGGAAAATATTGACCATCCACTCAACAGAGTGGTGGATAGACAGAGAAGTTCCTTCAGTAGGAGACTGACAAGCATAAAGTGCTGCACTGAATGTCATAGGAAATCCTTCCTGCTTACAGCCATCAGACTCTATAATGCCTCCTACCATCTTAGCACCACCCCAATTACTGAAGGAGACCACATAGTGCAATGTTAATCTCTTACCCATGTTTTTCCTTTCTCCCCATCCTTTTTATCTGTATTTTATCACGTTTTCAGTACAATATTAATCATCAATGTAATTATTCATTGTGTAATATGCTATATCTTAGTTAAAGTATCATAATTTGCAATACCCATATCCTGGTGTGAGTGGTAATTAACAAGAAAGGGTCCCCTTTCATGTCACTACTATATATGTTATCAAACTCATCTAATACTTTGGCTATGGTCAACAGTGTACCTACGCCAGGCGTTGCTGTTATATATGTGGGGTAACATAAGTGAGTATAGTATCTGTCATAACTAATTATGTAACATATGTGTTTGGTCTATGTTTATCTGTGCAGTTGTAACATAAGCAATTTCTTGCAGGATAAATAAAGTATTTCTAATTCTGATTCTTTTTTTTACTTTAAAATACCAATAACCTGTTCAACTTGTCTAGAACATACAGTCTGGTCTGTGTATATGTTGTACAATAAATACATTTTATTATTATAGAAAAGTGGACTGTTCATCAAATTGATTCCATGGTTTTCACTTGCACTTGGTTTAGTTTTAATTAGCTTGATAAGTTCACAGTTGTCTGAGTTAAAAAAATACCTGATTGCTATTTCTGTGAAAATGTGCTGTCTATGAATGTATGACAAAGAAAAGAACATATCAATGAATCAACACTTTAAAAACTGTTAGATACTTTGTTCTTCCTCACTTCTCTGTCTGCATGACAATACTATGTGTGTTAACAAATTCGAAGCTGTGAGTTGATTTACCAGGTCTATATTATATTCTCAAAAGTCGACAATGTAGAATCTGACATTTTCGACATGAGAATATCAAACGCTCAGAATCTCGAGCGTGTAAACAGAAATCTCCATAAGGGGAGATTTCCGTATACTGCAATGTAGTGCAGTCTCGGCGTTGGTATATTTAAGTAGCGGGAATGTGGGGGGGCCCTAGGGTACTTTTTTCGTTTTCTTTTTCTGTCTTTATATAAGGTCGATGTTTGAAGATGTCGACCATATGTTGTTCGATGTTTTCAAACATCGATCTTATAATATAGACCCGATTTACCTTATACTTTTCTGTTGGCTGCCTTGTGTATTGCAGCAAGAGACTTATTAATAACAGTGGGATTCTTACTTATGAATATCACTGTAATAAGATTATCTGTTACTGACTTTTGGAGTGTGATCAGTGCAGTCCATGCATTACAATAGCAAAATACAGATTTGAATATCTTACATCTTTGCTCTTATAGGACTAAATGATTATGATGCAAATAAAAACCTGGCCAACATGTCCATCATCAGTCATTATGAAGCATTTTCAAAGTATCGTCTAGTCTATATAACATTTCGAACTGCTCAGTCCTTGATCATCTGCCACCCAACATATTAATTAGCAGTAATGCATGTTGGCAGCGACAGACAGTTGTGTTATTGCTGCCAGTAAACCAAGGTGTAGTGTTCCTTGTGGTGGGTATAACTAAGCATGCACACTGGGGGACACCCCAGGATGAAAGGTATGCAAGGAACAGTTGCTTCCCACATGAAAGAATTCTGTTTTGCAAAGTTTACTTTTTACTGAGTGCCTTCTGTGAAATGGTAGTCAGTGAATATGAGTTTGTTTTCAACCTCAGACTGTGAATTGTAATTAAAAATTAAAGAACTAAGATAAATATAAAGAAATATTTAAAAACTTTAAAGGGGAGACACAACAGTACTGTTGCTTTAGTAAGGAAGCGTACTTCCATGTTCTGGGTCTCCGCTTTATGAGGTTTTGATTACAGACTTTCAGGAGAAGATGTATGCAAGGAGAGAACGGTCGCAGAGTGGGATCAGCTTTCCTGATGTGGATAATGTATTAAATTTGATGTAATCATCTCGAGGACCAGGCAGGAAGGAAAATATGTTTTTTCTCCCTTTTGATTAAGGTAATGTGCTCACGGCTGTAGTGTATTACCCGCTGTTAGTGTAAAAATGTAGATGTATCTGTTTTCTATGTCAGCTACATATTATAGAAAACTACTACACAAACAGAAAAAGTAAATTAATCACTCCTATACATATTTTGTTTTAGTTCAAAGTTTCTAATACTTATAATGAAACATGCAATATAACATGGCACATAACAGTAAATTTTGAACTTTATGATGGCTGTAATAGTTCATTTTATCAAAAGCTTAACCAAACATTTGTAAGTCAGTGGAATTACTTCTATGGTACTTTTAGGATGTAATAATGTTCATTACTAAAGTAATAGTTGTTGGTCTTTTCTGTAGCTAATCCAATTAAATTAAAGGATGCAGATCTGAACATTTAGTTTGACTGTATCTAATAAAGAGCTTCAAACAGTTTTTACAATTCACTTAATCTATCAATTAAAGGCTTGTCAAGCATTTGAATGTCAGTGGATGCTCATATAAGGACTTATCTATTTGTTGATGTTTTACATGTTGACTATATGGAAATCTCTAAATGTTGATGTATAAACAAAATAGAAATTAAAAAATTATTATAGAAATGAATTTGTTCCATTTTTAAATAACTCTAATAGTATATAATAAATAATTGTAAAGGGGTACCTGTTTCAAGTTGGTTTGGAAACAAGAAGACTTTTTGTTGCTTCTGTATCATTGTTTAAACATTTACAATATATAGTATATGAATGTTTATTTGTCCTTACATTTTTTTCTTCTTTTGTTCAACAGTCTTCCAGTTGTGGGCTTCTACATTTCTTTTGGGTGTACTTTGTCCACTTCATAGATTCTTGTTGTGTTAAGATGTTGTTGTTAGAAAGGTATTTTATTGCTGAGACTAATGTTTCAAAGATTGTTATTCCCTCTGGCAAGAAGATTCTCAGTCTTGCTGGAAACAAAAGATGAGTTTTCAACTGCTTCTTTTTTAGTAGTTTTATTAATGGTAGGAATGATTTTCTTTTGGAAAACACTTTTACAGAATAGTCGTTATCAAATCTGATTAGGGAATCTTTATATTTGATGGGTGAATTTGCCCAGGCATTTCTTAGGATAAGATCTTTGTCTTGGGTAGAAAAAAGTCTCACAATTATGGATCTTGGCTTATTTTTGATTGGAGAGGTATTTCCAGAGGTTGTTAATGATCTGTTTGCATGTTCTATGCCATAAGAAAGGGCTTCAAGTAATTTCACTATATCTGGTATCCAGGTGGTGAGAATGTTTATTATGTTGTCCCCTTCTGTTTTCTCTGGTAAACCATATATCTGGATGCTATTTCTTCTTGTTCGGTTTTCCATATCATCAAGTTTTTCTATTAAGTATTCTGCTGTAATAAAAATTCTGTTGTTCGAATACTTCAGAGCCGTGCAATTGCACGGCAAAATTATAATAGTAAACCTAGATATATATATATATATATATATATATATATATATATGTGTGTGTGTGTGTATATTTAAAATAGATGGTTTACTATCATAATCCTGAATGTAGATGTTCTACAAACAGGATATCAGAAGACAGATGCCTGATTGCCATGTTGCTAACCGTCGGTAGTTCATATCAGCAAATGCCACTGTGCATGTGCTGATATGAAGTTGATCTAAGGACTAGAGATTGTGGTACAGTGCAGATTGGGACATTCATCCCTTTCAACACTATAGTGCGATCTCAGAGTTGGAATATATAGTTAGGGGGTGTGGGAGCACGGGGGGGGGGGGGTTTGCCCTCCTGGAAAGACGTGATGTAAATTTTGCACTGTATTTCATGTGTTCAACATTAACATCAACTCTGTAGTTGTCAAATATATGAGTTGACCATTTTATATATATATATATATATATATATATATATATATATATATGTGTGTGTGTGTGTGTGTATATATATATATATATATATATATATATATATATATATATATATATATATATATATATATAGGCATAAGTGCATAAGTAATAGATACACAGACAGACACACACACACGTATGCGTGCAGAGCAACAAATTTTGCTTCTCGATCAACTATAATTATTTCACACAGAAACATGCTGAATAGTTCTGATTTCATTAATTTAAATTTGTTGACTAGGGAGGAGCATTGGTCCAACTGGGCACCAAATTGGGAAAGGTCCAGATGTCAGAAAAGCTAGCTATACCTCTAGTGCTCACATATAACTGAGAACTAAAAGAGTTGTGCATGTGAATAGGGGGTATTACTATGAGAATGTATTTTGGAGTTGTTTAATTTTACCTAACTAGATTAGGTCTGTCATTCTCTGCTATTTTGATCTCAACTCACACTACTTTTAAATTCTAAGATGATTGAAATGCAAATTCTCTCCTGCACCAGAACAATATCCTTTCTTTTTACCTGTACTTTCACCATTTCTCCCATGCAGGAATAGATATCCCACCTCTTTCAGATCAAGGAGCTCTCTTTGCTCAGCAGTCTACTCATACCTGTGGTTTATAAAAGTTTACTCAAAAACCTTCATGTAATGTTTTCTTTATACATTCTATTTTTTTATCTTGGTGTAGTTTTCTTTAAACTAGACCCTCCATTTCTTCCATAACTACAATATGATTTTCCTTAATATTACTGACAAAATCCATTTTCCATTGAACACCATTTTAATTTAATATTTCATGCCAAATTACCCACATTATATAGAATATCTTTTTATCTATTCTTACCTTATATTATTTGCTTATATTTTATAATATCCATATTCAGTCATATCCATGTGTATGGCATTACTATTTTTTAATTCTTGAAAAAAATGTTTTTCATGTAATTTTTTCCATAATTTCTGTACTCTTTTACATTTTAGGAAAACATGCTCTGTGGTCTCTTCTTCACCACAGCATGAGCATATTATCTTACTTTTATTTTTTTAAGGCTTATTTGCTTTTGCTTGCAACTTCTTTATTCTCAATCTCCATAGAAAA
This sequence comes from Protopterus annectens, assembly GCF_019279795.1. NCBI lineage: Eukaryota > Metazoa > Chordata > Ceratodontiformes > Protopteridae > Protopterus > Protopterus annectens. The sequence continues at coordinate 735,788,717 of NC_056743.1, forward strand.
CCCTGGCATTCTACTGTATTACTATACTATTTGTTTCTTTTCTTTATATCCATAATCTTATTTTCTAATAAATATATCCAAGGGTCAACACACCATTATTGTATTATGATCCTATACCATATTTATCATCTTCTATCTGATCAATCTTTATCCACATTTTTATTTTTTCATGATAATTTTTTTAATTTCTTCATTAATACATTCTTTTTCTCTCTTATTTCTTCTTACTGTCTCGCAAAAATGTTCATATTTATAACTAAAAACCTTACCACTAGTTTCTTATTTTCTTCATTTATCCATCTCAACACTTTATATAAATGTAATGAAGGTACAAATACTACAGGATTTAATAAACCTAATCTCCTTCATCTTTGTGCCTATATAACATTCTTCTCTTGGCTGGATTTAATCTAGATTCCTATATAAAAGTAAATTTGACCTCTTAACACTTGCTTTCATGCCTTCTTAGAATCATATAAACATTTAATAAATATGCTATTTTCCCATTAATACTGAATTTATCAAATTAGCTTTTTTCTTTAAGATAATCTATTTGTTCTTCACAGATAACTTTCTTTCAGTTCTTGTAACAGATATTCTCATTGAGTTTCACATATTGTTTTATTTCCAAAATGTATTCCCAATACTGATATTTCTTTCACTGTAAACTATATTCTTCCTATTTATGTTATCCCCCAAACCTTTACTTTTATCCTTGTTTAATGTCATACTTATTTCTTTTAAACAATCTACCACACAATATATTGCTTCCTTCATCCGTATATTATTTTTCATAACTCTAATAATATTATCTACATATCGTATTCCACTAGAATATGTACATCTGGTTGGTTTAGAAACTTTACATTTTTCATTTTACTGTTTCCCTTACTTACTCTTATATTCATAAATAAAGCAAATAATATACTACCCATAGGGCAGCCTTGTCTTATTCCATTATTAATTTCTATTTCTTTACTTTACCAGCCATTAATCAGAATTCTTATTTTATTATATGCTGCCATACAAACTTGTTTACCTTCATCACTAAAATTGTTATGTTTTATGCTCTATTGAATAAATGTTTTATTAATATCACCTACCATACATTTTGCATCATTCGTTCCATTTACAATATCATCTACACTTTCTTTTACTATTATTAGTAATTTCTCTTTCATATCATATAACTTTGCTTCCATTATATTTTCCATCTTATTTTCCAGTCTTTGTTGAATTATCTCCACAAACAAATTATAACCTGTATTATTTAATAGTGTTTGTCTCAAGGTCTTTATATCTTATTTTTCACCCTTTTCCAAATATATTGTAATATCTCTCTACACAATTCTTTATAACAAGAAACCTTCATTCAAACATTCATTTAAAATATTTAGTAAATACTCTTTCTGTCATGTCATTATTTTTTTTATACATTTTATACACTATTTCTTCTGGACCTGTTACTGAAGCTATTTTAACTTGTCTAAGAACTTTATCTAATTCCTACACAGTAATCTCTTTCTCAATTCCCTTATTTATTTGATCTGAACAATTTTTAGCTTTCCATATTTTATTACAATTTTTTCCTTTAAACATTTCTTCCACAGAATGTATTATGGTTTTCATTAACTGTTTTTGATTTCTTATTATCTCTCCTTCTTTGTTTTTTATCCCTCTCATTACTCTACTTTCTTTCACAATCTTACCTAATTATGCTGACACTTCTTCTTTCCTTCCTTGTAATATATATATATATATATATATATATATATATATATATATATATATATATATAATTATCAATATTTTCATAATTTTTATACAACATTTTTTTCATAAAATTTACTATCATTTCTCATAGTTTTTAAAAGCATTTCTAATTTTTGCATATCTTTCTTTTTCTATTTTCTACTTCTCTTTTGCCATCATAAGAACATCTCATATTTATTTTTAAATACAATCCAGCATCCTGACAAACTTGACATAAAATGTTTCCATTGTAACATAAATTCTCCATAATTGTATGATTTCCCCTTTTCCCTTTCATTCCATTCTTTCTCATTTATTAATTTTATTCTTTTTCCTAGCTTTATATATTCCTTACTTTTATATGACTCCATCCATATTGTTAAATGATCTGTAAATCCTTTTACAATTGCTTCCGCTTCTGTTATTTTTATTTTTATTTATTTTCAAATACTATAAAATAATTTATTTCTGATTTAAGAACACCTCTTATATACATCCAGAACTTTCAGTTTCAAATAACCAGCATCCTGCATTTCATTACTTCAACCATTTTTCTTATATCCCTTTCTTTCTTTTTTATACCTCTTGAATCAGAATTAAAATATCCTATTATTGTAATAGTCATATTTACTACCACATAATCCGGTTGAAATAAACTCTCACTGTCTTTGCAAATTACATATGTATATAATGCTGTAATTCTAAATAGTTTTCTCTTGCCATCTGATATCAATGATGGTTACTTTTTCCATTCTTACAAATGTTAAATTTAATATCTATACAATTCTTCTACATAATACTGCTATTTGTGAACAAAATTAATTTCCCAGATTCCATATTATATTTCTATCCCATATTTTTCTGTTTGCAATCTTTCTTTCTCTGATAGGCATATTTTGTCTTCTAAAACAATTATATCTATGTCACATTTGTTACAACATTCTAAAATTCCAAATTTTCTTACTGTATTTTTATACTACTTATGTATATTGAAATAATTCTTAAATTGTTGCTCTTTCTATTCCTTAATTTAGGAGAAATAATTTATTTTTTTAATTTTTATTACCTATTTCCTTACTTTTTTATATTGAATTAATTTCTTTAAATGTTCTTTTCCTATCTTTTATTCTTCTTCCAATAGAAATAGTTTTTCTTTGTATTTTTTTCCAGTTTATATCTTCCACAGGACTAATTTCTGACTCTTTCTACATTTTTTCTGTCTTTATTTTTTCTTTTTTCTTCTTCTGTCATCTCTTCAGTTTGAATTTCCAGTATTTTTTCAGTGTATTCTATATCATCCCATTTATTTGCCATCCTGAATCTGTTTTTACACTCCACCCATAAATGCCCAGTTTGTTGGCATTTATAATATTTTAACTCACTTTTTTTTGCATCATGTCCTGTTTTCCCACAAATCTAACATTTTTATCACAATTATCAATAAAATGACCTTCTTTCCCACAAAAATGACATGTCTTTTGTTGTCCCCATTATTTCACTTTTCCCCTGTTATCATCATGTATAACACTTGGAATATGCACAATCTTTTCCTTTTGCATTTTCAAAACAACATTGCAATTCCATCCCCACAGTCCATAAACTTCTATTATCATAATTTTTTGAAATGTCTGTCACTTCTTTGCAAACATTTTTTAAATGTTTTTAAAGTCTCTCTTTCTACTTCTGTATGAAGTGGAATGTTTGTTTCATGAAAAAAAAAGTTTTATCACATAATTGTTCCATGGGTTATCATTTTGTTTCTTTTCAAATTTGCCTTCAAAATTTCTCCTTTCCCCGAACAGTCTCAAAAATAATGTCACAGAAAGTCTTTATTTATCAAAAAAAGCTCTTACCTTCTGTACCTTGACACCCAGAGGTAAAACTATAGATGTTCTTCATCTCACATTGCTGCAGTCCTTACATATGGGTAGTCCGCTGTCCTCGGTCGGCCCGAATACCAAAATATTAGGCTGACGTCGGTCAAGGCGCTTAAAACTGACATCAGGACGTCAGGGTACAAAAGCGCATGACCGACGTCATTTCCTCAGTCTTTTTTGCCGCATGGTCCGATGCAGAAGCAGCGTTGCAAGTGCCGTTCGGCGTTCTGAAATTTTTCGGAGTTTCAGACCGAATCCAAGTTGGCTAAGTACCCCGTTGGGGAATATTTTGGTTTTTTCTTGCCTCAGTGTTTTACCGGATGTCAGAAAAAGTGAATAACTGTATTTCTTGTGGGAAACAGATACCGCATAGGGATTATCATTCTTTGTGTATTCCTTGTTTGGGGCCTGAGCACGGCGTTGTTTGGTGTGGCTTTTGTGCTAGGTCCAATATTAAGCCAAGGTTAGATTGTGCTAGGCTGGGCTTTGGGAAGCGGTGCAATTATAATATGCCGTCGGATTCTCCGGCCGCTTCTCGAAGAAGCGCAAAGACAAAGCAGTTAAACCCAGGCAAGATGAGTCGTCCGTGCGGACGCCGGTTCTTTAGAGGCTTCAGTGGAACCGGTGGTTCCGGCGGAGACTTCTCTGGAGTCTCAGGGGGAGACTTTGATTTTGCAGGAGGTGGTCTCTCAGGAGGCAGGTCAGGCTGAAGGGGCTTCTCAAGTTACTGTACTCCCCTCCCTTCCTAGGGTGGTTAGGCCTTCTCCTTCTGTTTCCAAGGCTTCTCCCAAAGGCAGGCCAGTTTTAGCTTCTGTTGGTGTCACTCCTAGTTCAGCAGGGTCTGTGCCTAAGAAGCACATGCTTAAAATGGCAGAAGATTTGATTACTTTGATTAGAGGTTCTTTGCCCCCTCCTGATAAGAGGCCTAGGGTGGAGCCAGAGTTGGGAAGTTTTGAGCAGGCTTCGGATGTTTCAGAGTCTTCAGCTGAAGACTTGCAGGAGTACTCTCCTTATTCTGATTCTGATGCAGATGATTCCACTCCTTCTGCTTCTCCTCCAGAGGATTTTTCTTTTTCAGAGACACTTCATTCTATGAGGCAAGGATTTTGGATGCTCCTTTGCAGTCTGATGTGTTGTTTGGTTCACCTGTGGAGTCAGTCTTGAAGAAAATGGAAGACAAGGCTAAGTCTATGCAGGCTGTTAAAGATTTTTTGCAAGTTCAGCCTCCGAAGTTTAGTAGGAATTGGCCTGCTAAGGGGTGGATGTATCCTTCTTATGATTCTCAGTCTAGGAGATCTAGACGTGGTAGGGGCAGAGCTCAGAGTTCTTTCAGGCCTAGAACAGGGAGTTCACCTGCACAATCTTTGGGTGAGGGCAGGGGCCAGTCCTTTCGTAAACAGGCCCAATGACCTACTTTTTCAGCTGCCAGATCCTTCTTGCCTGGCAGCACCTTTGGGAGGAAGGTTAGCACTCTTCAAGGAAAATTGGATGTTGATTACCCAAGACAAATGGGTATTGGATATCATACACCAGGGTTACAAGTTTTATTTCCATACCTTGCCTCCTTTCAAAGGCATGCCGGACGTTCCTCCTCAGCAAAGACTAGAGGCTGCAAACAGATTTCTCTACTACTTCAAATAGGGGCCATACAACCGGTCCCTCTGCCAGAAGTGGGCCTAGGATTTTATTCTCGCCTGTTTCTAGTACCAAAGAAAGGAAACACGTGGAGACCAATTTTGGATTTATCTATCCTCAACACATATCTGGACATTCCCAAGTTCAAAATGTTGACGTTACAACAGCTTTTACCTCTGCTGGGCAAAGATCACTGGATGGTGACTCTGGATCTCAAGGAGGCTTACCTTCATGTTCCTATCAGGCCCAGTTGCAGGAAGTATCTGCGTTTTCGGGCTGGGACTTCACATTATCAGTTCTCTGCATTGCCCTTTGGCTTATCTACTGCGCCCAGAGTGTTCACGAAGGTTCTGGCTCCAGTGGTAGCTTTCTTCAGGCTAAGAGGAATACAGATCTATCCTTATTTGGACGATTGCCTGATTCTGGCCCAAGAAAAGGACGAACTTCTTCATCATTTACAGTATGTGATGGCAGTGTTAAAATGCCTGGGGTATTCTGTGAACGAAATAAAGTCCAGTCTAGTACCCTCTCAGGACATGTGCCTTCTGGGTGTGAGACTGAATACAGCATCCCAGATGGCCTTTTTGACCCCGGACAAACAAAAGAATCTTTCTCTTTACTTCCACCAGTTGTCTCGTCAGTCCAGGCTGACTGCAAGGACAGTCCTTCAAGCCTTGGGGTTCATGGCATCTTGTATTCTGGTACTTCCCAATGCCAAACTGCATATGAGGAAGCTACAATGGTATCTCAAGAATGTATGGACACAGCACTGCCAAGATTTGGACACTGTCATTCAGATAATACCTTGCATTCAAAAGGAATTTTTGTGGTGGGCTCAGGAATGTCACCTAAACAAGGGACTCTCTGTTACCCGGCCAGAGGCGAGTCAGATTTTAACGACAGATGCCTCAGACAAAGCTTGGGGAGCTCATCTAAATGGAAAATGGGTACAAGACACGTGGCCTGCCAGACTTCAACATCTACATATCAACTTGAAGGAGATGTTAGCAGTCCAATTTGCATTGATAGCTTTCAAGGATTTACTTCTTCCAGGGCAGGTGTTGATTCAAACAGACAACACAACTGTCATGTGGTGCATCAACAAGCAAGGGGGAATGCATTCTTATCCTCTATGCAGACAAGCAATGATTTTGTGGGAGACTGCTCTCAGTTTACAGCTAAATCTTCAGGCAAGGTTTTTGCCAGGAGCACAGAACTCCTTAGCAGATGTGTTGAGCAGACAAATTATGGATCCCCACGAGTGGAAATTGGATCCTCATGTATTTCAGAGATTGACAGTGTTATGGGGAACTCCAGACATAGATCTGTTCGCTTCTCCACTAAATTACCAGCTGCCAAAGTTTTGCACAAAAGGTTTCATCCCACAGCTTGGAAAGTGGATGCTCTCTCATTCAATTGGAGCAATCTTCACGTGTATGCCTTTCCACCTCTGCCTCTCCTCCCAAAGGTACTGCTGAAGGTCAGACAGGACAAGCCAAACATGATTTTAATAGCTCCAGATTGGCCTCGACAGCACTGGTACCCATTACTGAGAAGTCTGGTACAGGAGCCTCCATGGCCTTTGCCTTCGATTCCTCACCTGCTGTCTCAGGAGAACAGTCATTTACTCAATGTCAAACTTCATTCTCTACATCTGACAGCCTGGCATATTCTGTTTTAAACCCTGGAGGGTCTCAGCTTCCACAACAAGTTTTGAATGTTATTTTGGAGGCCAGAAGGCCTAGTACAAGGAAAGTTTACGCAGATAAATGGAGGAGATTTTTATTTTGGAGTACAGCAAAGGACTTTGATGTTTCTAAACCTAATTTAAGTGTTGCGCTTCAATACCTTACTAAGTTATTGGACAAAGGTTTGTCCTTCTCCTCTATAAAGGTTCATGCTGCAGCAATTTCTGCTCACTATGACTGTGACCCACCATTATTTTCTCAGCCTTTGTTTAAGCAATTCCTTAGAGGGGCAAAGAATATAAGACCCCCACGTAGAGCTCCTACTCCTGCTTGGGATCTCAATTTTGTGTTGGAGAAACTCACTCTACAACCTTTTGAGCCTGAAGCATCGGCAGAGTTGAAATATTTATCATGGAAGACTGCTTTTTTGTTGGCCATTACCTCTGCGAGAAGGGTTTCTGAATTACAGGCCCTTATGGCAGTTGAGCCTTTCTTAATTTTCCACAAGGATAGGGTGTCTTTGCGTACTAACCCTTCTTTTATGCCTAAAGTGGTTTCTAGTGTGGCTTTAAACCAAACTATTAATTTGCCTACTTTTTATGCAAACGCCCAAAATAAAGGGAAAGGATTTTGCACACTTTGGATATACACAGACAGTTGCGATATTATTTGAGCAGAACTAAAGGGTTCAGGCAGTCTCAGCAGTTGTTTGTTTCTTTTGCTTTGGGTTCTCAGGGCAAACCTGTTTCAAAACAAACTATTTCTAAGTGGATTGGTTTTGTATTGCTTTCTGTTATTCCCATCATGGTAAGGAGATTCCAGCTGGGATTAGGCCTCATTCCACTAGGGCTACTGCCACTTCTACAGCTTTTTAAGGGGTGGCTACTAAAGATATTTTGGAAGCAGCTACTTGGAGTTCAGTGCATACTTTCTCTAAGCATTACCACCTTCCACTTTACTCTAAATCTAGGGCTGGATTTGCCACTGCAATTTTACAGGGCATGTTGGCAGCTCCTAATGCTTTATAGTTTTGCCATCCTCCCTTACCTCTGCTTTGGGATTCTACCCATATGTAAGGACTGCAGCAATGTGAGATGAAGAACATAGTACAGTTTTGTACCTACCATAAATGTAGATGTTCAAGATCCACATTGCTGCAGTCAATTACCCTCCCTCCTTCCCTCTGTTGTTGAAGGTGGTGGTGTGGTTTGTGTTGTACATATTGTAAATATGGTTAGTGCACGGGTGGTTGGTTAGGTTTTGCTGGTTTTTGGCTTTGGCCTTTCTTGTTAGGGCCTTCTGACATCTGGGGCAAGAAAAGACTGAGGAAATGACGTCGGTCATGCGCTTTTGTACCCTGACGTCCTGATGTCAGTTTTAAGCGCCTTGACCGACGTCAGCCTAATACTTTGGTATTCGGGCCGACCGAGGACAGCGGACTACCCATATGTAAGGACTGCAGCAATGTGGATCTTCGAACATCTACATTTATGGTAGGTACAAAACTGTACTTGTCACATACCTCATATCTGTTTAGTTCTATGTTTTTTGTACTTTGTATTTTCACCATGAATGTTGTCTTTGGACCATCCTCTCTTATTACTTTTTCTTCCTGCATACTCTCAACTGTTTCTACATGTGATTTTTTTTCTTTGTTTCATTAACCATTTTCATTATCTCTTCTTCCTTTTCACACTAGATTGTATCCATTATTTCTCCCCATGACATGTCTCCTCCACTTTATGTTTCACTTTGCATTATCTCCTGCAATACATCATCCTGCAACCATCCCAACTCAAGGGTTATAACCACACTTTTCTTTCACCATTGGCTCCAATTCATCAAACAAATTGTTCTGAAACACTGTTTCAGAATCCTCTGGCTGTAAGATGTCATCCACATATGATCTGTCAACTCCCCCATGTTGCACACCATCCTCCCAGCTGCCACTGTGCCAAGATCAAGACATGCACATGATTGCAACTAGCTCTTCTGCAATTACAAAATTGGATGAATAAGTCCCATGATACCCTGGCCAAATTTCCCTTGTAGTATAAATACCAGCAAAAGTCTCTCCTGAAAAGGGGCTTTGGAGGCTGTCTGGATGTTGTGTTCTTGGAGGGATATATCCTGCATGGCTACTGCAGCAGTGATCCTTTGAACATCTACTGTTATGTTACATTTACTTACATAACTGTACTCTCTTCTAACATCTTCAGATTATATTTTATTTGCTAATATTTTCAATTTGCTAAAAGAAGAATTTAATTCTGTGATTTTGGTGCTATTATTTGAAACGTGCACATTTTATTTGTGTTTGTTTGTAAGGCTGATTGGTTAGGATTTTTTGTCTATGTTTGTATATACTTTGCCTTTGAGCAGTCAGTGTTTCAGCTATACTTGTCTTGCTTGACCTATGCTTTTGTTTGACAAATATGCAATATTTGCAAGTAGTCATACATATAGGTGTTGTTTTAGTAGCATCAAATAGTTTTGCTAGTGTAACAATTGTAGAAATTTGCTTATATTGGATTTTATTTTTAGGTTAACTATTGCTTCCTTTATCTTCTTCTCTTAAATTAAATACCTTGTATCTTGAAAACAAATAATGACCTGATTACACTCATTTATCAGTGTAATGTTGCTAATCTTCTTGGTTCACTCTTTATGCTATTACCATTTAATTAAAACAATTTTAGATACATTGTTAGTTATTATGTGATCTGTCCCTATTCCTTTTTTTTTACCTCTTCCTGTTCCTGAATAACCTTCCTCACCTGTTTCTTACTCCTGTGGAGCAAAATGATGCCTGATATGACAAAGCTGATCTTGTGTCTCAATGGTGGTATATATTCTGCTGCTTTCTTCATGTATTTATGGTGCTTAAAGGCATTATAAGTCTTTTGATATATATATATATGGTTCTACCTCACATAAACGAAACACCACAACACAGACAACGCAATCACCGACACCACATAACCGACAGTACAAAAACATGAAATCCCACATGCCCGACAACGAAATAACCGACGGTACACAAACACGAAACCTCATACACTTCACACACCACAATCAACAACCAAAACACATTCCCCGTCCAGAAACCACATACACAACACAAGCACACCAAAATCCATACAAACCCACACTAAACCTCACATACACAACTACCTACAACCCTAACCCAAACCCTAACCCTAAGGTCCGTCACTACCGCACTTACCTGGCCGCTCCTAACCCTAACTCACTTATCCGCCCCTAACCCAAACACAATCACTACCGCACACTTACCTGACCCGCTCCCTAACCCTAACTCACTTATCCCCCTAACCCAAACACAATCACTACGCACACTTACCTGACCCGCCTCCTAACCCTAACTCACTTAACCCACCCCTATCCACACTTACCTTACGCACCCTAACGTCCGTCACTACCGCATACTTACACAGCCTTTTCCCATGTCGGCATCCTCGGCGTCGGTGCTTTCATCCGTCGGGTCGGTCTTCTGCTTGTCGATCTTCTAGGTCCCGTCGCGTCGGTCTTCTGCGCTGTCGATCTTCTGGGGCTCGCGATTTCCCTGTCGATGTTCCGGCGTGTCGTTAAAGTGAGGTAGAACCATATATATATATATATATATATATATATATATATATATATATATATATATATATATATTGTTTAGCAGAGTATGTACTTCTTTCCTTATTAAAATGTATAAGTTAAGTGAACATGGGCCATTGACAGGAATTGTATTGTTCATGTTGTCCAATTGGTATTTCATTGGTCTTATGAAATCATAGTAAATGTTTTACAGATTGAGCTGACTATATATGTTTCTGATTATCAATACTGGAGCTCTACTGTTGCAGAAACATGACCTTTGTGCTTTGTTTCCTTTCTGTCACAGTACTGATTTTTTTTCCATAGGAGACTTGGATGGTTGAGATGCTGGGGTATCTTGTATTTTTAGATAAATCATTTATAGGTTCAGAGAGAAACACAGTGGAAGCTGGTGACTTCAAATCAAAGGGGGCTGCAGGAAATGGATGAATGGGTGGGGCCAATGGGAAGGGGTTTGACCAAATAGAAAGGGGCAGAGCTATGCTCAACACCACAAAAAATGGGACTTTAATTAAATACACTACCCTGGGTGCCAAACCATCATTATAAGAGCCCAATCAAGACAAAATGAAGTGTAGAAGAAAAAAATATTTCAATGCATTGGCTATATGACAGCTTACTTAATATCTAGATGGAAACAAAAAGGTTGTGAGGCATGAAAAAATAAATTACTTTTTAAATACATTTCGGGAATGCCAGTCAAAATCAATTATAAAAAACAAACAGCACTCAACTCAAACCACTTCTCCTTGCACTGCAGTTCTAATTATAATTTATATTCAGCTTTAAAAAAGTACCAAGTAACATGCTAAAAGTAGCTATCTCTGTGATACCCCCCATTTGTAAAAATGTTTCTGATCCAAAAACGACCTGCTGCCTGACAACTATCTACTTGTTTCATGGGGAATTGACATAAAGGACCTTTATATGGTCATCCCCCAAAAACTGGGAGTTGAATGGGTTAGGGAGTTTCTAACCATCAAGGGTATGGATGATAATGATATCTATGTGGTTGAAACTCTCCTTGATATAGTTCTATCGGACAACTATATATGTTTCAATGGTGACATATATTTACAAAAAACAGGGGTCACGAAGGGTTCTTCCTGTGGAGGGAGTTTTGTAAACTGTGTCATGGCATATTGGGAGAGAACATCGCTATTCAATAATCCCCTTTTCAAGACCCATGTAATTTGGTATACCAGATACCAGGATGACATGTGTTTTATATGGGAGGGAGAAATAGCTATTATTGAGACTTTTATTGAAACCATGACTCAGATGACTAATTTCCTGGAATTTACTTTTGAAATAGGAGTGGAATCCATCAATTTCTTAGATGTCAGGTTAATTAAAGACGTAGTCCATAATAGATATAGGAGTACTATATACCGCAAGCCTACATATTCAAATACATTTTTGCATTTCACAAGTAGTCATCCACATTACCAGAAGAAGGCAGTGGTGAAAGGGCAAGCAGTTAGAGCTGCAAGAATGATGGCAGATAATGATGATTACAGAGCTGAATGTGAATTTTTAACCACTATGTTCTTACGGCTAGGGTATCCAGAGAATTTTCTTAATCTTATTTTCCAGGAAGTTAACTCTAAATGAATATTAGGGCATTTCAAACCTATACTTCAGAAAGGTTATGATGTACATCAATATGACAATATTATGCAAACCATAAGTAATAATGGTGGTACGCCCAATATTGGAAATACTTACTTAATCACTTATTCTATGGATGCCGCATTTATTAGGAACATCATAATCAAAAATTGGGTATAATTGCTGCGGATAGTAATTTAAACAAAGTGTTGGGACCAGACCCCAGGTTAACCTATAGAAGGGGACCCAACATTAAATGTTTACTGGAAATGCAGAAAAAAGTATACAAAATTAATACTGGAATGAGTAAATGTGGTTGTTGTGCACAGTATAAATTCATAAAACAGGTAGCAGATTGAATATTATGGGTAAGAATTACACTATTAGAGACAAATACAATTGCCATTCTAAGGGAGTGGTATATGTGGCCTTATGTGGATTATGTAATGCATACTATATAGGAAAAACAGAAAGAAAGATCAAGCAACATATATACGAACACCAGTATAGCATAGGTAAGAATACAATTACGAATGCACTGGCTAAACATGTTATTGAAAACCCAACACATAATTTTCATTTTGCAGTATTAGAACAGGTGTTACAAGATAGGAGAGGTGGTCCATGTGAATTAAAATTGGAGGAAAAGGAGCACATGTGGCATATTCATACCTCAGCATATATTCCACTGGGTTTGAATGAATATGTATCTTTAAAATGCATCCTAAAGCTTAAAGCACTTGCTAGATAACAGGTATTAAAATAAACCCCCTTTTTTCAATATACTCATAAATAAAGTATTGATGGACAAACATATGCTGTTCATCAAATTAATAGGTTATTAAGTTACTCATAAATAACATATATAATAACAGTAACCTCTTACCTATGGCTTATATACATGGGCTTCTCTATACATTTGTGTATATATAATGCGTTTTTAGTATCCACATTGATTCATGGTATTATTAATTGTTTTCAACATACATATTTACATTTTTATAAAAGGTTTTAATAACGTTTAATAATGTTCAAATAAGAAATGGATTTTATATACTTATGCATTTATAGAGGACTGTAACTTTAAATAATAGATTATAGAATGTGTTAATTAACTAATTGGTTTAGTATATAAAGTTTGCAGTGGTTGTCTTTGTTTGTCTAAAGAAGTTAGAGCACTGTTTCTGAGGAAAGCGCTCACATTAAAAGTTTTAAAGCAGTTTTTGGATTCACTCTATCTGCAAAGCCATTTTTTTTCAGTAGTTTGTTTTTTTTTTGTTTCATGGGGAAAACATGATTAAAGTAAAAAAATAACAGCAAACAAGAAACAAGGTCAAGGTAAAGATAAGAATTACTGCACAGGTTATGGACCACACATGATAGAGTGGCATTCTATTTAGTTTACTGGTAAAGCCTGGAAAGATGACTGCAAGTCTCCAATAAATGTAGTGAGCTTCTGAAAATACTGTAATCCTGTCATTTATTACAAATACTGTCATATGCATTTCAGTACCTAAGGCTTATACGTTTTGTAGTTATGTAAATATTCTCTGCATGCCAACAACAAAAAGGCTTTTATGTTGGTAATCCTTTAACAGTATGCTTATTAAAGCTTACTTGCATCTTACAATTTCAGACAAGCTTACATGATGGTCATGAAAGCCTTGCTACTTAAACACAGAGCAACAGGCAGTGCAATACATGCATTTTCTGAATAATAATAAGGATAAATAAACAGTATAAAAATATGACAGAAAACCAGAACATTCCATAAAATCAAGGACAGATGAAAAGTCACTATAGTACTTGTCTACCTTGGATGGTGGGATACTCTGCACACTTATGCTGCATAACTGCTCCTTGCCTTGCTTGGACACATCCAGAGTCACTACATGGGGGAGTAGGTTGCAAAAAGCATGTCACAATTTGAAATGTCTCTGGCTGACAGTGATGGCCCTGACACGTTAATGTCATACCTCTCAACCTCAGAGCAAGAAATCTGAACAGACATAAATAAAAATGGGACAAAGATCCCAAAATAAGGACAATTTTTAAATATTGCTCTTATAAACAACTTAGAAAGATAATAAAATAGTAGGTCTTCCATTAGTATGAATTTTCTGAAGGGTATAAAATCTGAAACTCAAATGTCTGTCATTATTTTCTAACTTCGATCTTTAATGATTTGTCACTAATTTGCCAGAAAACCACAATTTTAAGAAAAATGGACCAAAAATTTGATGTAAAAATATAAAATAGCCACACAATACAGCTGGAAACCTGTAAAGAAGAGACACTTTTTAATATTAGTACTGTTATGTTGAGCAGCTGACAAAATAAGAGAATCTGCATGCATTTCTGAAATAAAAGTAATCTGTACCTCTGATCATTACAATTATTTCTTACTTGTAAACCATCCACATTTTCTTCCAAAATTGCCATTTTGCAGAGGGATTATTAGGGGGAGAGCAACATTTTGAGCAAAAGTTGGGGACAGTTGAGAGGTTTGGATATACCTAATTCTATAAAGTGATGTATTTGCGTGTATCACTCAAACTCTTAACTCAAGAAATCTGGACAAGGCTAAAAATATTGGGGGGAACATAAAGACAGTACTAAAAATTGCTGTTGTATAAACTTAGTTGATAGAATAACAGGTTGTGCTTTAGCATGCATTTTTCTGAAGGGTATGAAGTCATGTCTGTCATTATTTACTGACTTCATTCCTAAATGCCTTGCCAGAAAACCACAAATTTTATGAGAAACAAACCAAAAATAAAAAGCAACAATCTTTTCATTCTGTGAAAATCTGGACAGTTGAGAGTTATAGTTCATCTGGGTCTGTCTTTGAGTTTGCTGCCATTCCCCCCTCATAAAATCATGGTCGAATGTGGCCGCCCCCCCCCCCCTGCAGCCATTCCAATGTCCCATTACTTGGCTATTTCACCCCATTTACCATAAACACTGTAATTTGCATACTACTTTACTTCTACGATGATTTGGATTTCATTTAATTTTTTATTTTACATTTTACAGCACAAACACTAATAGACATCTGCTAAACAAAGCAATGCAGTCTCACAATGAAAATAGACTTAGCATTAAAACTTCTCTGCCCTTAAAACTCACATTCATTGATACCCACATTCAAAGAAAATACATCTGGCCAGTGGCAGATAAAGATTAACTTTGGGCTGTTTTGAAATCATAGGCCCCTTGCACACGAAACATACATGTGTTCTTTGATACACCTTCCAGATTGGATTAAATTATATTTATTGTATAATGCAGTACAGTTGTTAGAGGGCATTTTAAATTTACTGTTTTTAATGTTTTTTTCAGTAAAGTAAACAATGAAAAAAATGCATGCACCAATATGACAAAACTGCCCAATTCAGAACATTTCCATCATAAAGTCTACTCAAACATCTACAATCCACCAGTATCAATAAATATGCACAATCTCTGCAGAAGTAAAAGTCATTAAAATAATTCCCCATTAAAGAGATCTGTAACTAATAAAGATGTTGCTGCTAGCAAACAACTTTATATTTCATTGTTTCATCTACAAATAAAGTGCCTGCTAAATGATAAGCTAGTAATATTGCAATAGGGAATGGATGGCAAACTGATAACAGGTTCGTAGTTACTAGGTATATCCACCAAAGAGGACATTCTCAGGACAGCAGCATCTACCCCCTTTAAAAGTACAACACAGTACAGTATCAGCAATGCATCTACATACTGTGGGAGTAGAACCCACAGCCTTCTGGATCAAAAGCAAGTATTTAACCTGTTATACTATTAACAATGCAAGTAGACTCAGCATAAGCAACACTAAACTTCTCTTCCCCTGAAGCTCTCAGCTCCTTATAAAATCCACTCAACACTCAACTCTATCTCTCAACTTTGCAGCACATGAAAACAAGAAATCTTGAAAAAGCCAACATTTATTGGGGGGAGACAAAAGCCCAAAGAACAGGGACACATTTTAAACATTGCTTGTATAACCTTGGAAAGTTGGTAGAATAAAATGTTGTGCTACCACCGTGCATTTCACTGCCAAGTCTTGAACCCAGGCCCCTGTGTACTATAGTCACAGCAACATACCACTATGCCAAATGAGCTGTTTCTTGAAAGACAGGAAGACTGAAACTTAAATGGCTATCATTTAGTGAATTCAGTTCTCACTGTAGCTCTCAACCTCTTAGCACAAAATACCTGGACAAAGCCAATAATGGGGGAATACAGCCCCCAAACATATTCAGTGAATTCAGTTCTCACCATAGCTCTCAACCTCTTAGCACAAAAAAAACTGCACAAAGCTAATACAGCCCAAAAATAGGGACACATTTCAAATATTGATCTTATAAACTTAGAAAAATATTGTTTTACTATGTACTTCCTGAAGAATATGAAGTCTGAAATTCAAATGTCTGAAAATCCAGAAAACCACAGTTTTTATGAGGAACAGAACAAAACTATGAGGCAAAAATCTGAATCCTTTTTACAAGTGGTGGTGGGTAGGGAATTCATGTTCTTGCTACCAGTATCCAAGTTGAGGGTTTGAACATGGGTTTCTCTCTATTTCACACACACACACACACACACACACACACACACACACAAAGTACCTTTTTCCTACACACACACACACACACACACACACACACAAAGTACCTTTTTCCTACACACACACACACACACACACACACAAAGTACCTTTTTCCTACACACACACACACAGTACCTGTTTCCTGCATCTCATTTCTAAGCAGTCCGTTTGCAGCCATATCTTCTCAGTAAGAAGCCTGTTTCCCTTCAGCAGCCATAACTCCACATGCAGTAAGCTACCCACCATAACTTTTTGTTTGGAATGCAGAGTACCAGACTGCAGACCTTGCAGTCCAGACTGGTGAAAGAGCAGTCTCGATTTGAGTTTCTACTCACACATGCATGATTTTTTTTTTTTATGTTTGGTTTTGGCTTTTCAGCTAGGAGAGCTGCAGTCCTGAAATCCAATAGGACAAGCCCCCAACTGGAGAAATACTTAGCTATGAATCTGCAGACTATTACAAGCCTAGCCAATACCCATAGTTCAGAATCCAACCCTGTATGCTGTATCAGTGGGGTAACCATTATGCTACCCCCATTTTTTAATGTTTCACTGCTTTTTTATATAAAGTTGTTAGATTTGTTCACAAGTCGTTGACTTTTGTTTGCTTCCATGCTAATCAAGTGGTATTTTCTGGTTTCATTTGTGGTTTTAGTTTATCTATTATTCACTTTCTTGTGCATACTCTGATTCATATGTTTTGAGGGGAGATGTTTGTTAACTAGAAATTTTATGCATCTAAATTATTGGAGGGTTTGTTCATCATTGTTTATATTTAATATTGCTTTGTTGCTTATGTTTACTTTACCTTGAATGAATGTGGATTTTTAAAGGCATTTTGCATTCTGAAGACTGTTATACTGAATTGCTACCAGAATAATACTGGAAACTATTAGTAACAGTTTTGCATCCAGTGCATTTAGTAAGTGTTTATTTTTTGCATTATTTATCAATACTAGATCTAGAGTGGCCACAGTGGTGCAGCGGTTAGCATTGCTACCTCATAGCAAGAGATTCTCTGGTTTGATCCTCGGCTGGGGTGCCTTCTGTGCGGAGTCTACATGTCCTCTCTGTGGTCGAGTGGGTTTCCTCCGGGTGCTCCGGTTTCCTCCCATATCCCAAAGCCATGCTGTAGGTGGATTGGACAGTCTAAATTGGCCCTAGGCACAAGTGCATGCATGTGTGTGCCTTCTGTGGAAGGTTGGGCCCCAAGCTGGCAACTCGACAATGTAAAACTCCACTGCCAGTCATGAGCAGACAGGTGATCCACTGTGGTGACCCCTTACCAGGAAAAGCCGAAAGAAGAAGAAGTTAATACTAGATCTAATAATGTGTTATTGCCAACAATATAATTTGGTTTAGTAGGTTAAATAAATATTGAGTTAGATTTTATTCTAGGAAGATAACTTTTAATCCCTTTGCATGATGATCTGCAAGATTTAAGTTAAACTCACTTAGTAGTTCATATATTTGTATTATAAGACAGTAGTGTTGCTGCAGCTTTTAACTTGCTAAGGCTGCCTAGATGATTAATGTAGACCACTGCCATATTAAGGAAGAGTGTTACATATGCTTAGTGTTTATTGTTCTATTTATATGTGTTTATTTTAATTTCTTAAACCCTTTGTACAGCATCTCATTTGCATTTTATTATTAGTCAGCAAAGATGACACCTATTCTTTCTTACCTTTAATTGCAGATTTTTGTGGGCCTAGTCAGTCTTTCATTTTCTCCACATTTTCTGAGAGGCTTGCTGCTGTTTTCAAAGAAACCCGTTCTGTATTTGTATAATGCCCAGCACATTTCATTCATTACTTTCTTATATTCATTCTCCAGGTTCTTTCTTTTATTTTTATATAAGTTGCTTAGTCTTATCTTTTTATTTTAACATTATTTTATAATTCCATCCAAAAGGCTTCATGTCTAAACAGTCCTGCAACAACATTTTATCATAATTTGCCTTTCTTCAAATTATTCTGAATAACCATAAGCAATCCTCTTCCTCTCCTATTATTAACATCTATATTTCCTCCAATTATACTTCATATTGGTAGGTGGTCTGAAATACTGCAAGTGTTTTTGTTAGTCTGTTGATGGTTCCATGATGTTTTTACTGTAATAAATAAAGTATTTCTGTATTTGGCAACACTTCTACAATATGTATCATACTTTGAACTTCATCCTGTAATATATCCACTCCATGTAGCTTCTTTAATTCTCTTATCATCTAGACCTCATTTGTTCATTTATCACCTTGTTTTATATGATAATTGAAGTTCTCTAACCAAAACTATTTTGCATTTATACAAAAGTATAGCTACATACTATCTAATGTCTCATTCTTCTAGCTTTCTATCAATGTTGCATACATTATATCCAATTTAATGTGTTCCCCTTTGTGCTAGCTGTCATCTTTCAATTCTCTTCCTGATTTAATGTGGCATGTGACATTTTAGTAATCCTTTTTTAATAACAGTAGCCTGAACACCATTCATGCCCCAGATTCTGTAAAACATTTCCACTTCACCTGACTTCAAAAATCTTTCTATATTCTTCTCCTAAATATTTTGTATCTTTGAAGCAAATGATGACCTGGTCGCAGTCATTTATCTATATAATGTTTTGTTAATCTTCTCAGTTCATTTGTTATGCTGTTACCATTTAATTATAAGAATTTCAAAGACATTACTACTTATTATGTTATTTTTCCCTAGTACTATTTTTTTTTACTTTCTCTTTCTTGTCTCTGAACATTTTTCACTTGTTTCTTTCTTGTGTTTTTGTAACAAATTGATTATCATTTTCTATAATTTTTTCTGTTTCCTTTACATATTAATTGTCTGTTTGTCTTTCTTGTTCTTTGATAATATTTGTTTGATTTTCATTTTCAACCATTTTGTCTGTATCAGGAGTTTCCTCTACTGCTTCTTATTGACAATCCATTTAATAATGTACAATTTTAATGTACTTGACACATTCTGATATACATAAAGTCTTGGATACATGGGGGGTGAAAGCGCTTAACCTTGTTTTGTCTTATTTTATAACTGAAGTAAACTGCATTTTATATTGAATTAGTGATTTTTTATGTTGCATTTGTTAAAAGTTTGTACTCAGTGAATTATAAACAAAGGTATGGCATCTAGGTCCAAGGAAGCTATTGTTCTACTATATTCGGCATTCATCAGACCTAACATTGAGTACAATGCCCCCTATGGCATGTACCTAACCAGCATATCCAACAATTGCAATGTTCAAAGAGGTTTCTTACTAAATGAATACAGGGAATAAGTAACATGTCCTGTGCAGACCTCCTCAAGGCCCTGTTCCTGTATTCTGTCTTCTACAGGCTGTTGAGGGGAGATCCATGCCTGGTATACAAGGCATTGTTAGGCCCCAATCTGATGGACCTCCTGCATATCAGCAAAACAAACAACATCAGGATCACCTGTTTTAAAGATTTAAACCTTTCCTGTGATATAAATAGGACCTGCTGAAGAGACAGGTATATAGCCCAGAGACCATCTCTTCTATGGAACAGGATCCCCATCCATGTGAATCAGAGCTCCTGTGTAACTTAGATAATTGGATGAGGAACAGGAAATTCATATCTGGTTTGGCACCTATGTCTCTAATGGACACAAATAGCCTGTAAATGGTTGATTTCCCCAGGCTCCTACTTGTGAATTTGTCACCTTCCAAGCCCCTGCTTACACTTATCAAGGGTACCAGTCCTTTTAGGATGCATGGCTAGGCTTAAAAATGACCTTGTATTCATTAGCCTAGCAAACAGCTATGAACACATGAACCTGCTAGCCTAGTTAGGCTAACCCAGTCAACAAGAGGTACATAAAATAAATAAATACATTCCTAATTTAAGTCTTGCATTTGCACAAACTCCCACACTTAAGCATCCCTTGCTTCTTTCTGGCCTCCACAGTGATTATAAGCTGTCTGTTGAACAATTCAATATGAGTTCATTTTACACGCTTAATTATTTTTCTTTAATTGGCTTTCACTTGTTTTTACACAGTTTTCTCTCTTTTTTTAAACCAAGAAACACATTTTAACGCAGGCTCATGTCTACACTATCCAAAGAAAGCAAAATAAATATAAAAGTTTCTAAGGGCCATGCAGCCAAGTAGTAAAATTATTGTGTTAGGTCTGTTTGCTCACAGCATGGCACTGCAATATTGAGTGTCATGTCCTACTGGCTCTGCGATTTATCTTGTCAGTTCACAGAGTACCTAATAAGGAAACACTAGACTCTGTGTTTAATTTCTGGCCTACATTTATGAATAAACCTTGTTGGGCCTGTGAGCCACTATAACTCCCAGAACTAAAGAAATTCAGGGAGGCATTATAGATTACCAGCCAAGTTTAAGAGTTGCAAACCATATTAAATGTATTTAAAAGTATTAGCTACCATTTTTCAAGAACGTGGCTAAGCTTTATAATTTTACTCAATGGATTTATTTACAAATAGATGTTATATAAGCAAGCCTTCAGTAGTACATGAATTAAACAAAACTTTCACTTCCCTTATGTAGTTTTTGCCAGCAATATTCCTACTTTTGCAGATGTAAAGTGGAAAGTGTCTTTGTTTATTTTCCATTACCCTTCAGTACGTTTAAAGTCCTGCAGATTTCCTATTTGGAAGGCTGACTGTGTGTCAAAGAATGCATCATACAGCGTTATCCTATCTGATTTCCGCACTGTAATTCTACAGGGAGTTCACTACAAATGTTATGATCTGTGGAAAAGTCACACTGTTTGAATCATCCACTTACTGTCATGCTGTCATACATGTCTCTGTAGGCACTTACATGCTCTACATTAACAAAATGTTTTTTTTTTTTATTATTTTTAGTAAGGCATGCAACAGCTGCTGCAGATACTTGGGTTTATTCTGGGATGTGTCTGATAATCTGAATAACTTACAAGTTAATTTTTAACCTCTTCCTAACTGACTATCAGTAGATAATGGCTTATATTCTCCAGTAACATTCATAGCAGCAGAAAGAAGGTGACATGCTACGTAACGTGTAGCATCAGTATATAGTAATGGTTTATTTTTGTATTCTACCCTTTCCTTACAGCATGTCACACCTCGTTCTTGCCTGTCACTCACTTCACATTAATGATTTGACAGTCTTCGCCTGGCTCTTTGGCACAGAACTCTGCATTTTTATAACCTAAAACGGTCAGCAGTATAAGGTGGGGTGATGGATTGCTGCATGACAAAGGAGAAGAGTATATATTCCTGTACCCTACATTTTCCCATTAACAGTGGCTGTCCCAAAGTGCTCACTAACTAGCTTGCATCTCTTCATTATTTTATTCCAGTTTCTTTAATATTCTTAGTATTTGTGGAAAGCTATAGGTAAGCTTAGGGTGACACAATGGTACAGTGAGTGCTATTGCTGCCTTACAGCAAGAGATTCTGTGGTTTGATTCTTGGTTTGGGTGGCTTCTTTTTGGAGTCTGCATGTCCTTTCTGTGTCTGACTGGGTTTACTCCAGTTTCTTCACATATTCTAAAGACTTATGTTTGGCAGAATGCAACTCGGACTTGTAATTGGCCATAGGTGTCTGTGCGAGTGTGAATGATATGAAAGACCTATCAATCTATTGCCATTCTCTATTTGCCTGGTAAAAACTTTTGGATGACAGTGGCTGATCATGAGGTCACTATAGGAGTTGCATACAACTCGACATCACTGGGTAAGCCTATCAGCTAAAATCATATCAGAGTCTCCTTGCCCAGCTACATAAGGCTATTGAGGAATTAGAACATATTACTACATAGAAACTTGCTATTCCATCAGTAGTACCATTATAATGGTGTCCACAGGCTACAAACCTACAACAGTGTCCCACAACATCTGAGAGATTAGTCAGTATTAATAGCATATTGATTACTTACACTACAAATTAATACTGCCAGTATGATATTTGTATAAGTATAGACATCATAGACACTTTAATTAAGAATGTTAGCACTGAGCATTTACCATGTGTACAAAATATTTAGTGTACTGACCTTTTCAGTTGTAATTCATATCAGTATTATTCACTGCAATACTATATCACTTGAATTTTATGTAAAAAAAAATCTTCACTTATTCAGAAAAGGCTATTGGGCCCTGCTTGTTTAACATTCCCAAGTTATAAAAGGTCTATCCACATAATTTTTAAATCAGTTATGCTATTGATAGGAATACTGGCAAGATATTCCTCTATTTTTAATTTACCTTCAGGATTTTTCCTCAGACATGACTTTTTATATCACTCCCCAGGTCCTTATTTTATACAAGTCATCTGCATCCATCATGCAGAGAAGATGGGCAGCATATTTTGTTTTGCATAAGAGAATATTATAAATAAGGTGTACATTATAAACATAATGTCAGAGCGTATTTCCATCCAGTTATTTTAAATTATTAAAACAGCTTGGAAACACATGTGATATTTGAAGCTCTGCAGTATGGATTGCCATATATTCCTAAGAAACAAGCAGCCAATCATAATAGTGCCATATAACAAGTTGACATCTCATGGTCTGTCTTCTGACTCACCAGTTATTGGCAGGCAGCAGATGGCAGCCTGATTTGCCTAAAGGTTATATTCTGAGATAAGGCCAATACCTGATGATGCTGTGAAAGTTTGTCTTTGATGAGGGACAGAATGATGTATTAGTGTAGCACTGTAAGTAAAATGTTAGAGTGGGAAGGGAAAATTATGTAATGGTTCATCCCATGTGGTTCTTGAGAGGGCATGTGGTGTAGCACAGTGGTTATGGTTAGAGGACTTTTTTACTGTAGCTGGGCTAACACAGACATAGCTGAAAATATGCCACTTAGCAAATACAGCATGCTTCCTGGCTTTATAATGTCTGCTCCTGTCAAGTACTTTTTATGCTGACACTTGCTCACTCCATTCATGCATAGCAGTTCCACCCTCTATAAATGTTCATTGTCATCCATCTGACCATTCTGTCTGCATTTCCTATCCAACCATGCTATAGCCGTCACTTTTTGGCACTGTGCCCTTTATGAGAAACATCAGTAAATCTCTGTTCAACAAAAGCAAGCATTAATGTGAAATACATGGTTTATTCTTTTCTTAGTGATATAAGACAAACCATGCAAAAGCATCCATTTTCAGAAACGAGTATTGTGAACAGAACTGCTAACCTGATATTGTTTGGAGATATACTATGGGAAAACAGAGACTGTTAAGAACCAAACTGAGATTTAGCTGACATGAACTAAACCCACACATAAGGTTACTGTTTAATCTTAGCCTTACTACGGGATACGTACCCAAAGAGTGGTGTATGGCAACAGTGGTCCCACTTCACAAAGGCGGTGCTTCTACGGACCCCGGAAATTACCGCCCCATAAGCTTGACGAGCCTGGTCTGCAAAGCTATGGAGAGGATCATTATGGAACTCATAAACAAAGACATTGGGGACCTACAGACATTGGATCCTACCCAATTTGGCTTTGTCAAGGGCAGATCCTGCCTTTTGAACTTGGTCGACTTTTTTGAAACAGTCACTAAGGCCATTGATGAGGGTAAGTCAGTTCACACAGCCTACCTTGACCTAGCAAAAGCCTTTGACACAATACCCCATTCGGGCATCATAGACAAACTCACCAGCTTAAATGTAAACCCATATGTCACAAGATGGGTTGCAAACTGGCTCAAGGACAGAACCCACAGGGTCAGAGTTGCTGCAGCTATGTCAGACTCTAAGCCAGTCACAAGCGGTATCCCACAGGGCTCAGTCCTGGGACCCCTCTTGTTCGGCATTTATTTTTCCGAGGTACAGGCAAACATAGGAGGATTGTGGCTGACAAAGTTCGCAGATGACTGCAAACTGGGTGCCATAATTGATACTCCAGTGGACACAAACATCCTTCAGAGAGGCCTCATAGAAATGGATAATTGGTGCCAGAGCCATGGCCTTAAACTGAACACCAAAAAATGTATAGTCATACCCTTTGGGAAAAACAAGGTACCCACAAATTACCACATAGGTGGTAATCCATTAAATCTGGAAGAGGTAATCAGGGACCTAGGGACCCAGGTTGACAGTAACCTCTCATTTGACACTCACATTGCCAAAGTGGTTAGGAAGACCTTCTATATTGCCCACCTTATCATGAAGGGTTTCACATCTAGAGCAAGAGAGGTCATTGTGCCCCTGTACTCTTCTCTTATCAGGCCAATGATTGAGTACAGTGCCCCATTTGGGATGTATCTTACCCGACACCTGCAGCAGTTGGAAAGACCCCAAAAGTTCCTCACCAAGAGGATAAAGGGTCTTAAACATATGTCATATGCTGCCCAACTGAAAAAACTCCAGCTCTATTCAGTCGCATACCGCCTACTCAGAGGTGATCTGTGTCTGACGTACAAGGCCATGTCCAATCCGGAATTAATGGACATGCTCCACCTCAGAAAATCCAAATCCATCAGAGCCACGAGAGCAAGAGACTTAAACCTCAACACAGAAATAAATAGGACGTGCTGGAGGGACAGATTCATAACCCAGAGGCTCCCTACACTCTGGAACAGAATCCCTATCCATGTTAGGCAGAGCCCCTCACTAACTCTATTCAAGAGAAATCTTGACGAGTGGATGGGAGATCGTAGGTTTACCCCAGGGGTCATCTCTGTGTCACTACTAGACAGAGGCACAGTAAACTAAACCCTAAATGGGCATAGTATTCTCATCCTAAGGGGTGGTTAAAGCCACACACACTCTGGCTAGGCTTATAAATGCCCTAGGGAAGATAGCCTAGTACGAACCCATGAACCTATGAACCTATTTATGCAGTGGTTATTCACACACTGTCACCCTGAATATTAGCTTATAGACTTCTCTGTGGTACACTGTCAAATATATTATAGTACATGCAGTTGCCAGCAGAAGGATACAATAAACTTGTCTAGTCTACCATTTTAAGTACCACAGTGTTCTACCTCTTTTCCATAACTACTAACTTTACCTTTTTTCTACATCTTTCAAGCCTTCCAGAATGCCTCTGGGGATCGTTTTCCCACTATCCATTCCAGCAGCCCATTCCATAGACCCAAAAATCTCAGTGTGAAAAAATTCTTTTAGACACACCAGGAGTAGTTAGCCCTCACAATCTGCTCTCTTCCTCACCTTCATTCCCGTCTGTCTATTCCACTCAAATGACCCTTTTTTGTATCACATTGACATTATCTTGTGCACCACTATCATGTCCCCCATACACTCTTGGTCTTAAATGAGAAGAGGTCCAGCTTCTCTACTCTACAGTCACATTTCTTTCAGTCTGTCCCATGATCATTCTGAAAGCTTTGTTCTGAATTCCTTCCAGGAACCTCATCTTTTCCTTAAATGGCCTCCAGAGCTGCATGTAGTAACAAGCTGTAGTCTGGCCAAGGTCTGGTAGAATGGAAGCATTACCACTTTGATTCTGGAAATTGATACTCCTAAGAATTCACTTCAACATTTAGTTTGCTGCTGTTGTTGCTTTTTCACGCTGCTTCTATGGTCCAATCTAGGTGTAATCGATACCCTAGATTACCTTTTTTTAGATCTATTGCCATTTTTTACTCTTTCTAGCTGAGCTGGGTTGTTGTGACCAAAGTACAGGACCTTTCATTTATTTGCACTGAACGTCAGCTGCCATCTTTCTGCCTACTTGTTCAACCCACGGCCAGCATAGGCGAACTAGGTGACCGCTTAGGGCACTGTAAAGGCCAGCCTCTTAAAGGGCACAGTTTTTATTTATGCATGTATTCATTTTAATTACGAAAGTGTGCGCTCTTCTCTGCTTTACAGCCCTACCACTCAAAGCACCTACAGCCCGGATGACACTAAAACTGGATAGGGCTAAATTAAGTTACTTTTGGATTTTCAAAATAAAACTTTGGGAAAAAATAGTTGTCTGTAAGTTTCGAGGCTTTTTTTTGCTCTGAATCTCTGGTAACAACCAGCGCGCGATAGTTGCTTTTTAAATGCTTCACTATTGTGAGGTGGGTTAGCGCTGCTATGATGAGGTAAATAAACATTTAACAGACAAAAAAAAAGACACAGCACTGAGTACCACTGGGGTTGCTACTTCAAAACTCTTTGTTTACTGTAAAGAAGGGAGAGACTTGGTCTCATTCTGTGACAGATTACCGCAGTGCTAATCACAAGCTCCGTTATCTTTTTCTCCTAAACAGGTGCATACTTGCATTCATACATATGTACATAAAATGTCACATCTTATGGAAGCGCAGATGGGTTGGATATATTTAGTCTGTGGTCCATGCTCTTAGTCTTTAGCACCTAAAATTTCATCTCCAAATTGGGTGTAGATAGGTACATAGGTGGCCTGCTAAATGCTCAGGCCTCTAAAATGGAGTGCTCATGGCCTTTGTTATGCATATATTTATAGCTCTAACACTTTCTTTAAAATGTGCCACACCTCCCTCGCTGCTCAAACTGTAATAGTTTAAGGAGCTGCAAAATTGCATATCAGTGTGCATCCCTTCCTAAATAGGATTTCTTTAAAGTGTAGTGCTGATGTGCCAGAGTCACTGATGCCCGCCTAAGGGGAGATTTTATGCCCCATCAGCAAAACAGGAGAGGCCTGTGTACTGCAGTTGGCTTTCTCATACATTACATGTTACTCATGTACAAGGCTTTTCTGGGAAGCAAGCAAACAAGGAATACAAAGCCTTAGGAATGCGTCACATCAGTGAATCCAGTGATATTATCAAGATGCAGATACTGCCCCTAAACATACACAGTCCATTTATTTATGTATGGCGTGTGTGTGTGCGTCAGACACACATGGGTAGTGTAAGTGTAGTAGACACTTTTGGATGAATGGGACAAAACAGGCTTTGCAGATTACAATATACACTGCTCATACCAACAGACTACAAACAGCTGTTTCTACTTCAAGGCATAGCAAGTTTCATAACAGAAAATGGGGTAATTATAATACATGTGGACTGAAAATCACAACAGTTTAAGAAACATTCTAGATATGTAGATCACTCATTTAAATCTAACCTTGAAAAGTTATTGTTGGAGGTATCATTCCCATCTTTTTTTGTGATTACTTATATTTTGGTCTTTCAACCAGATAAATGTTATATATATAAATAGATGTAAATGGCATCCTGGTATGTGACATTTCATAAACAGACAACAAGCAAATGGGCCTGCTGAGATCTGTCTTCCGCTCCCTCCCACTGTCATGTTTGGATGTATTTAGGTGCTATAGCTATAGCACTGGATACAAAAACATATGCAACCAAGGAAATAAGTAACTCCTATACAGACAAATTAAATCAGGTAAAACAAAGGAACAGAAAAGATCACCCAGAACAGGTGACAACATTTAGTAAAATCAATTAAAATAAAACAGAAAAGTCATCCCATGTTGTCAAATGCAAGCTCAAATAAATGAGTTTTAAACGTCCCATAGATGCTGGTTAAGGTACGCTGGACTCTGAAGCCACCGAGGCAGTAGATTCCATAGGTTAGTACTAGGCTATCAGCCCTAGGGCCTGTACAAGCCTAGCCATAACAATTCCCTGGCTGTTTCTTCTCACAATATGTACTCAGTGTATTCAGATGAGTATATTTTTTCGGACCATCTACTAGAAACCAAAATACTCCAACAAGCACAGATTTTGAGTTGTGTAAACGAATATTCACAATACAGAGGAATACAAACGTCTCTCTGTAAAAGGAACACACTTCTAAAAATAGCCCTTTTTATGGGTATAAATGGTAACAGTTAAAAATAACATGTCCCCTTTCTATATGTCTTGGGGTACCATTTTAAGGGTTGAGTGTATTTTCAAAATGATACAAGGATGGTGGTAGTGGGGACTGGGTCTGAGTATTGTATGTACTGTATGTAAATTTCTGTCTACACCTCCCCTAATGGATCACCTGGCACTGGTTTTCATAATGTGGAACAAACAGACAAAAGTGTAACACAAACAGCTTACTTAACAGCCTCATCTAGGAAGCTCACAAGATGGTTATGTTTCTCAATTTACAATTACAAAAGTTATTGTTTAATTCATGTGATTCACTATTATTTACAGCGGATATCAATTTAAAAAAATTCTTAACAGTGATTGTGCTGCCATAATATTTCAATGTGGAACAATAAGGAACCTGGACTCATAACGGGGTACACTTGAGCAGTATGGGTAAGCCTGATATGATGATTGCAAATGAATAATTAGATAAAATAATTAAACAAGAAGAAGAAGAATGAGAACTCTGTAACAATGTTCAAGTGTTTCAACTGCATCAAGAGCCATCCAAGTTAAGGTAAGAATATTTTACTGTATTACTACAGTTGCATTTGCTTTAAACAGCCAGTAATCACTACTATCTTTGGACATTTTTTACGGCATTTATTTAATTTCATGGCAAAAAATAGTAATTTGTCTGTCTGCTGGCTTTTCTAGTTCTGCTTGCCTCCAAATCACCCTGCAGAAGGGCGAATTAGCCTGGAACTTTAATTGCTTTGTAGTTGTTTGTTGTTCATAGTTGCTAGGCATTTCATACAAAGGATGACATACTTAGGAGTGTAGAACCCTTATCCGCATTTATAATGCACCAAATAATCAGCAATCAAATGGGCACTGCAATATCAATACTCCATCAATACTCCATCTACGTGGTGTGGGAGCAGAATACATAGCCTTATGCATCAAAGACAATTATGCTGCTTTCAAATTCTACAACACAGTGTATCATTTGATAAACAAAACAGCTTTAGTCATTTCCTATTGCAATATTACCAGTTTACCATTTTTTTAATGTAATATAGACAATTAATTCTTCAAGGGCAACAGGCATTGAATTTGTAGATGAAACATTGAGATGTAAAGTTGTTTGCCAGTGGCAATCTCTTCATTAGTTACAGATTTCTTTAATGTGGAACTGTTCAGATGAATTCTCTTCTGCAGAGATTGTTTGTATTGAGTGATATTTGTGGATTGTAATGACAAAAGTCTGAGTGGCCTTTTATGGTTGAAATTTTCTGAAATGGGTAGTTTTGTCATTATTGGTTTATATATTTTGTTTCTTTGCTTATTAAAAGAATGCTTAAAACTACAAATTTAAAACACATTGTAACAAGTGGTGCTGTATTACACAGGGAATATAATTTAATGCAATCAGGAAGTTGAATTAAAGAACAAATACATGTATGCATGGCCGTAAAAATGTGTGCAAGGAGTAATTGTTTTGAAGACAGCCCAAATGTAAACTTAATCCTCCACTGACTAGATGCATTTTCTATAAATATGGGTTTTCATGCAGTTTTAGTGGCAGAGAATTCTACCGTTCATGCTAAGCCTGTTTTCAGTGTGAGATTGTATTGTTTAGCAAATGGCTGTCTGTGTTTGTGCTACTCTACCTTATGCTTCTGTACACAGGGAGGAGAGAGGTCACTATTCTACTTTCACAGAGCTGTAAGGCTTGCTTGCCAACCCCAGAGTAAATTAAACTGTTTAGATTAACCTAAGCAACCTTTGAACCAAGGCACGTGGGCTTAAATTTTCTGAAGACATAACTTTTACAGTAAAGCATGTGTGAAGAAGAAACAGAATAAAGAAGGTTTATTAAAGGAAATTTCCACCTTCACTTGCAGTTTAAACTACATTACAAGGTATCCTTTCTTCTATGCATTTAAATAATTAAAGGAAATGACTGGGGAGTGAAGGACTGGAGTGGCTTTTTTGGGGAGTGACCTACCTGTGGGCATGGCTTATAGGGGTGTTTCATGAGTATGGTATGAGTGGGACTTAAGGGGCGCTGGAGCACTATTTCGCCTAGGGTGCCATATCAGATAAGGCCGGCCCTGGTTCGACCAGTTCACATTTTTCTGTAGACTCTTTCCTGTCCTCCACTGCTACACTTATCTTTGTGTCATCAGCAAAAAGGTTGATCCTGTTTTCTGTTCCCTCAGATATGTCAGAGGCAAATGCACTAAAGAGAACTAGACCCAGAACAAGACCATCTAGTTACTTTCATAATTCCTGACATTATACCTCTCATTACAATCCTCTGTATTCTAGAATTCAGCCATACAACCATCCATTCCCTCAGTCTTAGTCCTAATTTTGACCACCTCTAGTTTTCCTATCAGCCTTTTTTGCCGGACTAAATTATAGGCAGTTCAGGTAACAATCAGAGGAAGGTTAGAAAACAATCTTCTCTTATAACCTCAAGAATTTTGCTTTTCTTAACTGTTTTTTTATGTCACTACTGCTCAGAGACTATTCAATATAAAGAGGGACGTGGCAATTCTATTGATGGTATTTACCATTTCTAATAATTTTTTTACAACGTTTCTTGCTCGTTCATTTCAAAGGTATGATTATTTCATCAGACCTCCTTTGAAGAATCTTATTGTATAAAGTACACTTTGAGAGCACAGAGCATTGCAGATATTCCTCACAACTGGTTATATCTGGTTTCAACAACATGCAAGAGGCACACTAGGTTGATAAAAGTTCCGCAAAGTCTTTATGCAGAGAACTTTTCTCCAGTTATAGTGGGACATTTCCTCCTTCTTCCACCTTATAAGAAAATGTGGACAGAGGCTTCTGAGAGCTCTGTGACTAAGTTAAATACATATCTTGTACATCATTCAGACAAATACATACTGTCATCAAGTTAGCTTTCACTTGCTATAGTATGCCCTCACTTTTTATATTGTGTATTTCTACAACAGGTGTCAGTATTCAAGATAGCTGATCTTCAGTAATATAGATAAAGGGTAAGATTCCAGAAGCACTTTGGCTCCCTGCCTGCAGTATTAGGCATGATATATCCAGATGGAGCTGTAAGAGCTTCGGATGGACTTGGCAATCCCAATGAATTCTTGGTCAGCCTAAGCACTACTCTCCGCACAGGTAATAAGCTTCACTAGCACAGAATATTAAGGAATCTTATTACCTTGTATGTACACAGTGGCACTACATTCAATTCATTACCTCAGTGTCACAAGGTATTAAACTAAGAAGGACACCACACCACCCCACTAGATGATGTAATCATGGGGCAAGGTAGATTGTACAGTTCACTATAGTGAGGATGGATGGCTTCCACTGCCCTGGTCTTGCTACACTGGGTATTAAACTCCAAAGCAAAATGTATCCTCTCGAAATATGTTGAAAATTGTTGCTATTAGATACTTCATAAGATTTTTTCCCTGGAAGACCTGATTATACTGTCTAATTTTGCTACAAGGAGCCACTAATGGTAACCCAAAAATGTTTTTTTTTTTTTGTCCTTCATGAGCATGAACCAAATGCCAGATTTCTGAGCACTCCTTTTTTGATTTTCACATTACTTTATGCAGTTTTCTAGCTGCTTATTTACTGTCTGCCAAACCACTGAGGAGAGAACCATCTGCAAGATCATCATACCTCTCAACCTGGAAACATCAGAAATCTGGACAAGGGCCATGAAAAATAGGTACAAATCTGTGCGCTGATTAACATCTCATTTGCATACGTAATTATGTAACCCCACCCACTCCGATGGAATTGTGGGATACCAACTTTCAAACACAAACTGAAGAACAGACAACCAAAATATGACACCAGACCAGAGTCCCCCTGCAGCCATTCCAATGTCTCATTATCTGGCTATTTCGCCCCATTTACCATAAACACTAATGTGTGCAACTGCATACTGCTTTACTTCTATAATAAAGATTTGGATTTTATTTTTACATTTTGAGGCACATCATCAATGCACAAACACTAACAGACATCTGATAAATAAAGCAATACTGTTTCACAATGAAAATAGACTTGGTATTAAAACTTCTCTGCTCTTGAAAATCACATTCATTGAAACAGTATTGAAACCACTTGGTATTAAAACTTCTCTGTTCTTGAAAATCACATTCATTGAAACAGTATTGAAACCTGCACCACATCCAAAGAAAATGCATCTGGCCAATAAGGGATAAAGATTACCTTTGGGCCGTTTTCAAATCATTGGCCCCTTGCACACATACGTGTTCTTTCATTTGATACACCTTCCTGACTTTATTAAGTTATATTCCTTGTATAATACAGCACACTTGTTAGAGCACATTATAAATGTATTGTTTGAAATAACATTTTTTTCCAGTAGGCCGTACTGTAGGCAATGAAACAAAATGCATGAACCAATAATGACAAAACTGCCCAATTCAGAACATTTCCATCACAGAAAGTCTACTTCCACACACACACACTATAAATAGAATGACAGTAGAGTAAGTCATAGGCATCTTGCACAGCTTCTCACACTTTCAATTTCAGGGTTTTTTTTTCGGTGGGGGGGGGGCAAAAGTTCAAAAACCAGGGACACATTTTAAAAACCAGGGACACATTTTAAACATTGCTTGTATAATTCTGGAAAGTTGCTAGAATAAAATGTGTTACCCCCATGCATGTTACTGGCAAGTCTTGACTTGAACCCAGAACACTACACACACACACACTACAGTTAGTGCAACATACCACTATGCTAAATCAGCAGTTTAAACAATAGGAAGACTGAAACTTAATGGCTATCATTTATTGAATTCAGTTCTCACTTCTCACCATAGCTCTCACACACACACTTTGTTTCATTTATTGAATTCAGTTCTCACTTCTCACCATAGCTCTCACACACACACTTTGTTTCATTTATTGAATTCAGTTCTCACTTCTCACCATAGCTCTCACACACACACTTTGTTTCATTTATTGAATTCAGTTCTCACTTCTCACCATAGCTCTCACACACACACTTCGTTTCATTTATTGAATTCAGTTCTCACCTCTCACCATAGCTCTCACACACACACTTTGTTTCATTTATTGAATTCAGTTCTCACTTCTCACCATAGCTCACACACACACTTTGTTTCATTTATTGAATTCAGTTCTCACTTCTCACCATAGCTCTCTCACACACACTTTGTTTCATTTATTGAATTCAGTTCTCACTTCTCACCATAGCTCTCACACACACACACTTTGTTCAAATGAATGGCAGCTCCCTACAACAGCTTAAGACTAATGGCAGCAGTCCTCGCATTTAAAATAAACAACAGAAAACTAATGGCAGCTGGTTCCTGTTCATACTACACACACACACACACACACACACACACACACACACACACACACTTTGTTCAAATGAATGGCAGCTCCCTACAGCAGCTTAAGAATAATGGCAGCAGTCCTCGGCCCTTGCATTTAAATTAAACAGCAGAAAACTAATGGCAGCTGGTTCCTGTTCCTCCTTACCTAATACCAGTCCTGAATGGCAGAGCTTTCTTGGGCAGGCAACAGCTTAAATCATACAGTAAGAGCAGCAGCATATTTTCTCAAATAGTCCCAGGCTCCCAGCACGAACGGCAGGCTGCAGCTTTCTTTCTCGGG